>NW_027660364.1:0-250058 GCF_963280865.1 Gymnoscopelus braueri | reverse complement strand
TTTAAAAATATACAATTAAATCACTGATGATTGAAAAGCAAAAATGGGAATCGAAGCGGTCACAAAAATACTAACCATCGCTACTGCTCAGCAATAGCTGGCGTTTTGATGGCTGGGACATTCCAGGGCTTGGTGATCGAAAAATAAATAAATAATCAAAATCTACTGCAATATACAAGTACAATTTAGCAAATGGCAAAAATAGCAGATCTACAAGGAGAGAGGCATACTGTGTTGGACAGCTTGGTTGTTTACAATTAGAAAAATCTCATCTTACCAACACAAAGAGTTGTCCAGGGGACAGTGGCGCAAGGCAGTCTGGACTCGGATTCACTGGTGTCACTGTTCTGGAAAAGAAAACACAAGGGTAAGTTGTTTCTCAGTTGAGATTGCAATTCACCAGGGTCATTAACAAACTCAGTTGGATTACACTCTGGAGCATCCAGTTCAACATTCTGAGAGGGCCCAGCCTCATCAGATTGAACTGTGCTTTGACTAAGTTGGCAGTCTGTTTCTATCAAGACCATTTCACTCTTAAAATCAGATACTTCACAATTTAGATGACTCCTACTTTTGTGGGCATTGGAGGAATAGACATTACTACGGTAGTTACAATTTTTGAATGGACAATCCACCATTTCATTGTTTTAAATGTGTCCTTAAATGACTAAAAAGAGTTGTGTCTTTAAAAGGTTGTGTGAATTTACATACTGCACAGACAAATGACACACTTTCCAGCTGATTGTAACTTTGAAAAACTTTCTGGGTATGTAACCTGGATAAATGAATTTTCAAGGCATTTATTGACTGAAATGTGCACACAAAGTCATTGTAGAGACAGGGCAATGGAGATATTGCTATGATGCAAACGGTAGTGTTCCAGCAGTTGAGCCCTTTTCTCAAAGTTGGCACCACAAAGTTTACACTTCCAAGCCATTGTCTGACTAAGAAGACATTATAGACATACCACGTTGACTGTTTTCTTCTTGTACAGCTTGTTTCTGGTTTCTGGTCTGGTTCCAAACTGAAGAGAGAGGAGAATAAACACATTAGACAGGCTGCAATCTTTTTACAACACCACAGAAAATATTCAACGCTTATCACAGACGTCGGCCTCTAAACAGGCTCTCCTTTAAAGCAGCTTGTCCACAGTAGTCTGGTGGTACGCAGTGTGGCCAGGTCTGCTTATTATAAGCCACGTTAGCCTTGTTTTTCCCAGTTAAGTTGCCAGTAAATAATGGTAGTTGCGGGTTAATTGCAGTTGTGAGCTTGTAGATCAGCTATTTTCAAATAGCCAACGTTTGAAGTGGACTATAGTTGCTTCTTTTGAGCTTGTTTTCTTAGACCTGGTTGCTTATTGCTCTCGCGAAATCTGGCAACACTGGTGAGGCGACGTTACATAAAATTACTATTACCACTACTGAAAATGAAATATTTCCATCGACATGGAAACACTGGCAACTCATTCACTGACAAAGACCGCTTTCTATCGTCAGCCCAGTTGTTTAATAGTACAGTCTACAGATTGGCGATAGCATTAGCTTCGCTAGCGCGCTAACTGCTAAGCTAACAGCAGCGTCGCCTTGGCTTATGGCTGAATCTACAAATGCATAAACTAACACTAAAACAACAACAACAACCAAACACTAAATGCATTTAATCAGTAAGGTACACACAATGAGAAAATATGATTCTAAGCCAAAGAATAACTTACCAGTTTCGGCACGGTATTGTGCTCCCTAGCAGCGAAGTGCAGTGAAGAACAATGGCGGATTTTCCGCTTTGGAAAGAGCAGACGACGTTCGTGACGTCATTACGTAAGTGACGTCACGCGACGTCACGCGACGCGCGAGAGAGAGAGAGAGAGAGAGAGAGATGGATGCACAGACAGAAAATATATGTATGCCTGTATGATAATTCTAATCCAATCTCACTACTTCATTAGAGGTTATGAATTGTTATGAAATTACCTCAATAACAGCTGGAATTTATATCACAATATTTCTGTCTGTATAGTCTGGTTCACTATGTAATTTTGTCGGATTTTTTTGAAGATTTGCAAAACTATACATTTTTGGAAAGGTTATTGTCTAATGAATCAGAAAATCAATGTTTGCATTTGCCCAGATGTGTAAATGGCGGCCATATTGGCAATTACAAAATGGCCACCCTAAAATGTACGTTTTTTAATATCTCGGCCTCTAAATAAGCTGGAACATTGATTTTAAATCTTAAACCTACATTTTCAGTGTCGAGGAATCCAATGGTGGTAATTATAAAGCTACAAAACTTTACAATATTAACCCTTAGATGCATGACTGAGTCCAAAATGACCAGATGTGGTTGTTTTCTTGCAATATCTTTGTAATTAAAAAAAACATTTATCAATTCATATTGAAGATTTGCAAAACTATACATTTTTGGAAAGGTTATTGTCTAAGGAATCATAAAATCAATGTTTGCATTTGCCCAGATGTCTGTGGCCATATTGGAATTGACAAAATGGCCGCCGTAAAATGTATGTTTTGTAATATCTTGGCTTCTAAATAAGATGGCTAAACCTACATTTTCAGGGTCAAGGAATCCAATGGTGCAAGTTATCATTTCATTTTTTGTATCATCCCATTGACATAATCCATCATATGGGTAAAAACAGCACAGCCCAGGCAGTCAGTCAGATACTAACTCAGTGTTCTTTTTATTTCTTTTAACTGTGAACTTTGGATGTTTGTGTAACCATCTTAAACATCATGACATGTGTAATCTTAGACAGTCTCTATCCATCATCATCATCATCATCATCATTATCATCACTTTCTTGCATCACAGCTTGGGGAGAAGATTTGAAGATTTGAAGATTGTGGCGAGCTCTAGGTAAAGAAAGAGCAAAGGCTTTGCCAGCCTTCCATGAATTCACTGGGGCCGACAACACAGGGAGGTTCTCCCGTATAAGCAAGGCAACCTGGCTGCAGGTCTACCTCAAAACGGATGGAGATATTATCAAAGCTCTGCAGATGCTTTTGGATGAAGCAGAAGTGACAGAAGGAATGCTGTCAACACTGGAGTCCTTTGTATGTGCAGCTTACTCACCCAAGGGTATCAACATCAAGACAATCCCTGAACTGCGATGGCATCTGTTCTGCAAACACAGGGCAGAAAGTGACAAGCTCCCTCCAACACCTGGAGCTCTGAAGCAGCACATCTTGAGAATCCATGTCCAAACAAGGGCATGGGCACAAGCAGCCATTAATATGCAGGATCCACAGCTGCATCCCCTGCAAAATGGGTACTTCAAACACTTGGATGGCATGCTGAAACCAACGACCACAGAGGTCCTCCCAGCCCAAAAGGCCATCCTTGAGATGGTTCAATGCAAGTGTAAATCTGACTGTTCTTCTGGCAGATGTTCCTGCAAAGCTAAGGACTTAGCCTGTACTGAAATGTGTCATTGCAGCAGCCAGTGTCAGAACGATGACGATTCCCAAGCTGTGACGCACGAAAGTGATGATGATGATGATGATGATGATTATGATGATGCATAGAGACTGTCTAAGATCACACATGTCATGATGTTTAAGATGGTTACACAAACATCCAAAGTTCACAGTTAAAAGAAATAAAAAGAACACTGAGTTAGTATCTGACTGACTGCCTGGGCTGTGCTGTTTTTACCCATATGATGGATTATGTCAATGGGATGATACAAAAAATGAAATGATAACTTGCACCATTGGATTCCTTGACCCTGAAAATGTAGGTTTAGCCATTAAAAACAATGTTCCATCTTATTTAGAAGCCAAGATATTACAAGACATACATTTTACGGCGGCCATTTTGTCAATTCCAATATGGCCACAGACATCTGGGCAAATGCAAACATTGATTTTATGATTCCTTAGACAATAACCTTTCCAAAAATGTATAGTTTTGCAAATCTTCAATATGAATTGATAAATGTTTTTTAATTACGAAGATATTGCAAGAAAACATCCACATCTGGTCATTTTGGACTCAGTCATGCATCTAAGGGTTAATATTGTAAAGTTTTGTAGCTTTATAATTACCACCATTGTATTCCTCGACACTGAAAATGTAGGTTTAGGAGTTAAAATCAATGTTCCAGCTTATTTAGAGGCCGAGATATTAAAAAACGTACATTTTAGGGTGGCCATTTTGTAATTGCCAATATGGCCGCCATATACACATCTGGGCAAATGCAAACATTGATTTTCTGATTCCTTAGACAATAACCTTTCCAAAAATGTATAGTTTTGCAAATCTTCAAAAAAATCCGACAACATTGTAAATCTAAGCATAAGGAACCAGACTAATAATGGAAAATATTAATATCAAGTCAGGGTGAAGTGTTGATAATTTATTAAGAAGATTCAGCAAAGCAACAGCAGTAAAGATCAGTATAGATCTAAATAGTCATATAATTATATATTCTAAATATAAGGGTGACACATAGTTTATACAAGTACAGATTTTCTGACAGGGTGAGTGAGAGTAAGCTCAGCTTCAATAAGATTGCATGCTAATGGCAGATAAGAGGGTGTGTCCACACATTTGCAAAGTGGACACTTAAGATGCTAAAATCAAACATTCATGGTCAAATCAAACATTCACAACACATCAGCATTGATAGATGTGTGTCCACAGTGTGTCCACAGACAGACAAACAGAGACAGAAAATATCTGTAGGCTGTCTGATAATTCTATTCCAATCTCACTACTTCATAAGAAGTTATATTCATAATTAATTAATGTGTGTTATTAACAATATGCCACTTGAGTATTAAATGATAGTTAAAGGTAACACAAGCAAATTATTTAATTGTATTTTAAATAGGAATTAAATCCCAATACACAGAATTAACAATGCAATGAGTAAATACAATACAATAAGAATGAATCCTAGGTCACCTTACTTTGTTTTGATCACTAAATAACACCAAGCTTAGGTTCAGGGTGAACAATAGCCCAAAAAAATCTAATGGGATCCATAAACGTGCTTTATTATGTCCTCACAAGTATGAGGCCTCACAAGTATAGTAATACTGAGAGACAAGAGTCTTGTCCTCAACATGGACAGCGTCCCACTGGTGCGACAATAGACGCTCACGACACATCGCCACGGATTTCAATGAGCGAGACCCCACCAGCGTGGGGACAGACCAGGGTTGTCGGGCTTCGGCACGCCCAGAAACTACCAGCCTGACGTCAGCGGTCACGCTCAGTTGCTAGCTGGGTAAGCACGGACATGCGCAAAGGAATGCATGTATTCTAAACAGAGAGGAGCGTTCGGAATAAAGTGTTTACATGGTCAATTCCGATTGGTATATCCTGATTCAAACGGTCTATACCACCCCTCCAAACCCGAATGAAAATTCATTCGGGTCAGACTGGAATGGAATATTCTATTCCAATTTAGGTGTTTACATGAGCATTTCTATTCTGAATGAATTCATCCATTCATTCATTCCGAATAGAAGTGTATTCATTCCGAATGAAACTGTCCATGTAACAGCAGCCACTGTGAACTTGTAGATCTGCTATTTTCACTACTTTATATTTTCTAAAGTAGTGGGGGGGGGGGGGGGGCTATCAGTACCTTGACGCACATTAAAACCAAACATGTATTTTTTACAGTACAGCATTTTACACTGTAGAATGGAGTCCAGAGATTAAACAATATATTTCATGTTTTTTTTATCAAATGTGGGTCTGTGGTTTAATACAGTGGTTCTCAATGAGGGGTCCAGGGACCCCCAGGGGTCCTTGAGGGGGTTCCAGGGGGTCCCCAGGAAAATGAGTTAATATAGCATTTTAACCACTTTAACCCTTATAAAACCATATATAGATGCATTATGACTAAACAAAAATGGACTCTCTTATACTTCACTATTTTCAGGGTATTTTATCTGAGTTTCTCTCATCAACATGTATTTAGAAATTAACAGAAATCTAACCCTTACATTAAAACATAACATTTAGTTTGACCACATCTCAGACTTATGATCCACTAATATTTAAAATATGAATACATAGGTTTATTTTTTATGCATAATGATGATAAAAACATCTACAGTACGTTTATTTGTGATACATAATACTATATTGTTGACATTGTGATGAAGGCAGAAAAGACTCCCTAAATAACTATTATGAAAACCTAAACGAACCAAATGGACCCTTATGGGTCTGTTTGGTTCCATTTATACTCTGAGTTAAATTAACACTCAGCATTTTACACTGTAGAATGAAACCAAAAGCAAAATGAGTTCATACAGCATCATAATCAGTTTAATCACTTTAACCCCTTAAACACATACAGGCTATTTGGAAATGTTTAAAACATTTTTTATCTTGAAATATGTTTTAAATGTGGAATATTTTTTTTTAACACTTTAACATGAATGGGTGCCTGGGGGTCCCTGGCTGTCCCTGGGGGTCCCTGGGGGTCCCTGGCACAACATATGTTCAGATGTGGGTCTGTGGTCCTTGACATGAGAATGTTTGAAAACCACTGATCTAATACATATGATTTATTAACCCATTCAATACAAATGTCTTCTAAATCCTAACAGTTGTATGAAAACCATATGTTTCTATAATCAGTGGTTCTCACACTTTTTCATGTCAAGGACCCCCAAAATAATATGTATTTGGCCGCGGACCCAAAATATGTTGTTCCAGGGACCCCCAGAAGCAAAGATTTGAGATTAAAAAGTGTGCTTTAAAAATATATATATTCAAAGATTTGAAATAATATTTCAATATCAAAATCAAAATATGTTGTAATTATTTTATGTTGATGTGATTTCATAATTAAACTTTATATTGATAAGGCATAAAGGTCAAAAAGGTTGCCGACCTCAGGTTCCAGGCTGTGTGCGTGTGCGTGTGTGTGTCTGTGTGTGTGTGTGTGTGTGTGTGTGTGGAGTCAGCTCATCACCATAGCAACCCTTCTAACTCTTCCTCTGTGGTTAAACTGCCTTCATTCTACCACACTGAACCCCCCCTTTAATAATGTTGTATTTTCCAGGTTGTTCTTGTGTTTATTGACAGTCACAGTGTAGAGAGACAGTCACAGTGTAGAGAGACAGGAAACTGACATGCAGCAAAGGTCCGCTGTGCCCGGGAATTGAACCAGGTAGTCCATGAGCCAGACAAGATTTCATTATCGAAAGAGTGGGCAAAACCAAACCTATATTAAATTGTTCATAGGGTCAATACGAGTAAATAAATATATGATAACCTTTCCACAGGAGCAGCTTTTTCATGGTTATCACACATTTTGTTATTTTCCCCATACGTACATGACAGGTGAAAAAAAATTACAAAATTTAAAAAAGAGTTATCATAATGAAACTTCCTCAGTTGATTACTTACATGAAGACAATGATTTATCGTATTACAAGTTTTCTGAAATTGTATATTTAAATATGCAAATTAGGCATTTAGTCCATGAGCCAGAGCCCCAAAATTGAGCCAGATATTGAATATTCCCTCGTTAAAAACCTTTGACTCCAACATCTTAACAAAATGAAATAAGTATGTTGACTCTGGCTTTGTCCAATGTTCCAATGTTGATTCTGGAAAGTTATGCAAATTTGGGCATATTTTCCTAATGCCTAATTTGCATATTTAAATATACAATTTCAGAAAACTTGTAATACGATAAATCATTGTCTTCATGTAAGTAATCAACTCAGGAAGTTTCATTATGATAACTCTTTTTTAAATTTGGTCATTTTTTCACCTGTCATGTACGTATGGGGAAAATAACAAAATGTGTGATAACCATGAAAAAGCTGCTCCTGTGGAAAGGTTATCATATATTTATTTACTCGTATTGACCCTATGAATCATTTAATATAGGTTTGGTTTTGCCCACTCTTTCGATAATCATTGCTCAATTTTGGGGCTCTGGCTCATGGACTAAGGGACTCTCTGTCAGACATCTGACACCTTAACCTCTGAGCTATCAGCGCTGTGAGGCAGATTAAAACCTGCTCATGTTAAAACATGATGAGTCAGCATTTAGTTTTAACACACATACTGTAGTTAGAACAAACATCCAGAGGATCTGAGACATGGGACAATATTATACACTTACTTTTATTTAAAAATATAAATACATACATGTTTAAAGGTGAATTTTAAGGTGTGTTTTTAAAATTTTATTCGGATGTTTAAAATTAGGATCAATTGTTAATGTGTTATTTTATTTTATTATGAATTACGTAGCTGTCCCAGAGATGGGATGTAATTTTATTGTTTATTTTTCTGAAAATGTGTAAATTGTGAATCTATTAGTATTTTGGGTAGATATTGTATTTGTATGGTGTAATATAGTGACATCTACTGTTCAGTTCATTATATGGTCAGTTGAAGGGTCAGATATCATGTGACACTAATCACAGCAACATTGATTCAGCTGTTTGAGTGAAGGTTCAGGTAATCAGAACAAAGTGAGTTTTCAGGTGAAAGGAGCTCTTTTCATGTCAACAAGAGTCTCTACTAAAAGTAAACATAACTCCTGAATATTGTGGGCAGAGAGCGCACACGGTAGGGCATTAACGAATAGTGATTTATGGTATTCGAATTATTCGACCCAAAAGTATTCGAATAGTCGATTATTCGGTTTGATTATAAAACATATTTTTTTTTTCAATTACATTGATGACTCGACTCAAGGAATGCGAGTTGACGTCACACCAGAGCTCACAGCTGCGTGTCTGCTCTAGAAAAGCCACAAAAAAAAAGAAAATCTAAAAAAAAAAAAAAAAAAATGGTTCTTTTTTTTTTTTTTTTTTTTTTCGAATAGTTGAATAGTGGTTTGATAGTCGAATAGTCGGTTTGATATTCGAATATTCGAATATTCGACTATTCTGTGAATGCCCTAGCACACGGTATGTCACTTGTTATTGTCATTGTAGTTTGTGTATATGTGTGTGATGATGCAACTTGAATGTGGACATTTCATGATTATGGACAAATCATGGACTCATAAACAAAAAGTTAAAAGTAAAAAAAATATGATTTGTTTTATATTACAGTTTTTCACGGTGTGTTGCTGGGAAAATAAAAGCTCTTGTGAAACAGCAGTTGGAGCAAAAACATTTAGGAGCAGTTACAGAATTAAATGATCCATTAGTGATCTTTTTATTAATTAATTTCATTAAGTTGATTAACTGTTGCTTCCCTAGTGTGTTGGATAAAGTGGGTGGCCTTATGCTTCAAGATCAAGGTTACTGGTCAAGGTGTGTTGGTACTATTGGATCCACACTGGTCTAGTAGAGTGTGTTGGTATTGATGGATCCACACTGGTCTAGTAGAGTGTGTTGGTACTGATGGATCCACACTGGTCTAGTAGAGTGTGTTGGTACTGATGGATCCACACTGGTCTAGTAGAGTGTGGTACTGATGGATCCACACTGGTCTAGTAGAGTGTGTTACTGATGGATCCACACTGGTCTAGTAGAGTGTGTTACTGATGGATCCACACTGGTCTAGTAGAGTGTGTTGGTACTGATGGATCCACACTGGTCTAGTAGAGTGTGTTGGTACTGATGGATCCACACTGGTCTAGTAGAGTGTGTTACTGATGGATCCACACTGGTCTAGTAGAGTGTGTTAGTACTGATGGATCCACACTGGTCTAGTAGAGTGTGTTGGTACAGATGGATCCACACTGGTCTAGTAGAGTGTGTTACTGATGGATCCACACTGGTCTAGTAGAGTGTGTTAGTACTGATGGATCCACACTGGTCTAGTAGAGTGTGTTAGTACTGATGGATCCACACTGGTCTAGTAGAGTGTGTTACTGATGGATCCACACTGGTCTAGTAGAGTGTGTTGGTACTGATGTATCCACACTGGTCTAGTAGAGTGTGTTAGTGATGGATCCACACTTGTCTAGTTTAATGGATTTGAACCCACAACACAACCTCGATGGTGGAGGGCAGGGTCTTTACCACTGCACCACCCGAGCTCGCTGTCACATTTATTACATAAATATCCGATTTGCAATTATTTGAGTTAATTGAAATTATTTTGCATAATTGCTGGAATTGTTTCCATTATGAAAAAACTGTTGGATGAAATTAACATGAATGTCATATTTTCATCATTATTTACATGCTATTGTCCACACTCTTTAACAACTGTCAATCCCTGTTTTGGGTATTTAGGGCAAACATTTACAATTTTCATACATTTTCAAAAATAGCAAGAATAGCTGATCAACAATAATGTGGCACATTGTGAGCTTGTGGATCGGCTATGTTAAACTGAGGAGATGCTAGTTTTCCTACAGGATCAGTTGGAAAGGGGGGGGGGGGTTACCATGGTTACAATTTAACCAAACATTTAATAAATGAACCTATAATGTTACAAGTAGGTTTGACAAAGAATTCAACCATAATTACACCTTAAAAGGATCCCTGGATAATAAGCCAAATATGCCTTAATATATTATAATTGTCCTCTATAACTAAAACAAAAAATGTAAAACGCCTTAAACATTTTATTTATTAAAATAAATACAATATTTAAGGTGTTTTTAATTTTATGTTTTAGTTATAGAGGACAATTATAATATATTAAGGCATATTTGGCTTATTAGTCGGGGATCCTTTTAACCTTTATTTTATGGCTGTCTTACGTGCATATATTTTTATGATGCTTTAAAATGTATTTATTTTCTTATACATTATGCTTTGAATACTTTGAATTGTCTTTGTGTATGAAATGTGTGACATGTTTAAATATATTTAATAACTTATTTAATGTGTGTGTGTGTGTGTGTGTGTGTGTGTGTGTGTGTGTGTGTGTGTGTGTGTGTGTGTGTGTGTGTGTGTGTGTGTGTGTGTGTGGAGTCAGATCATCACCATAGCAACCCTTGTAACTCTTCCTCTGTGGTTAAACTGCCTGAATTCTACCACACTGAAAATACACACACATCTCAGTCATATGTGAGAAGTGCACTGTACCTCTGGCGGTGTTACACCCCATGTTGTTACTCATAATATTATGTGACGGTGACCTACAGTCAGTGCAGTATAAGGCTAGAATGTAATGGGTAACAACTTGTGGTGTAACACCGAGAGAGGCACCGCTTTTGCATTTGGTATTTTCTCGTGTGTGTGTGTGTGTGTCACACACACACACACACACACACACACACACACACACACACACACACACACACACACACACACACACACACACACACACACACACACACACACACACACACACACACACACACACACACACACACACACTTGCCACTGTGCCTCTGGCGATGTTACACCTCATGTTGTTACCCATAATATAATGTGACCTATAGTCAGTGCATTAGGTTACAGAATGTGATGATGGTAACCATGGTGATGGGTTTAGGATACTTTGTAACTAATAGATTTGATAGACATTACAAGTTGTGACAACAACCTGAGACTGTATCAGCTGTGTGTGTGTGTGTGGGTGTGTGGGTGTGGGTGTGTGTGGGTGTGTGGGTGTGTGTGCGTGTGTGGTGATCTTTATTGATATGAGAAAACATACGTTTACATTACATTTCCAAAGCAAGTGTCAAAATATAATTCACACATGTATCCATGTGGAGGATTGTAAACATTAAGGCTGTTTCTTTTAAAATATAATATTTTAAAAAATGTAGTCATTTAAATGAAGTCCCCTCACATGTCTGTATGTTAATTATATCCTGAACATAATTCTACATTCATTCAAACTGTGAATTCTGACTAGGCAGGGAGTCTGCAGATAGGTGGGTTATTGATCTAGTGATTACAATATCCTCCTGATGTGAAAGAAAATATCTCAAAAGTAGAAGGAAAATAAATGTATAGGGAAACCAAAATCTGTTGTAAATATTGTATTTTAATGTGATGTCATAATTAAATGTAATGTTGATAAGACACACTGACTACTATCAAGAAAATAAAAACATGACACTTTGTGTCAAAAAGGTCGCCGACCCCTGATTAGATATGGGGGGATCTCATTTTTACAATGTCAAGAACCCCACATTAACATCTATTTGGCTGCAAACCCTCATATGAAAATATTTAGTGTTGTAAAAAATAGGCCTATTAAATAATCATCATCATAATAGATTTAATAAAAGATTTATTTGAAAATAGCAGATCTACAATTAAGCTCACAACGCATGCTTGTAGATAGTAAGTAAGTACATTTATTTAATGTATATATTTATTTATATAAGATGTATTGTATATAGGGTTAAAGGGTAAAGTGGTTGCCCTGATTTTTATGCTATTTTAATGCTGGGAAAATAATAACGCTGATTCAGACACTTATTTATTTATTAAAATAAAATTGATTCAGACACTTATTTATTAATTAAAATAATGTCTATTCAGACAGTTATTTATTAATTAAAATAATGTTGCTTCAGACACTTATTTATGAATTAAAATAATGTTGATTCAGACACTTATTTATTAATTAAAATAATGTTTATTCAGACAGTTATTTATTAATTAAAATAATGTTGCTTCAGACAGTTATTTATGAATTAAAATAATGTTGATTCAGACACTTATTTATTAATTAAAATAATGTTGCTTCAGACACTTATTTATTAATTAAAACAATGTTGCTTCAGACACTTATTTATTAATTAAAATAGCATTGCTTCAGACACTTATTTATTAATTAAAATAATGTTTCAGAAACATTTATTTATTAAAATAACGTTGGTTCAGACACTTATTAATTAAATAATGTTGGTTCAGACATTTATGTATTAAAATAATGTTGGTTCAGATACTTATATTACACTTTTACAATTAATTTACAATTACACTTCAACCTTAACCCTCTAGAACCTGAACTATGAAGGAAAGGTCAGAAAATTCCAAAATTTTGAAAAGGGACACTTTATTGGGTCTTAAAACATTTTTGATTTTGTTTTATTTTTTTTAACATTCCTTTGTATCATTTATTTGTTGTATCATATTTGATACAAGGGGTATTAAAAGGGGTATTTCAAGTCGGTTTTACTGCCTCCCCCTGGCCAGCCGGGGCGCCTGATGGAGGGGAAAGGAACTGGTTGGAATAACGTGTTCCTTCCACGCGCTACGTCCAACCAGGGAAACTCTCCCCTGTCAGGTGATAAGAAGGTCAGTTGGCTCTCATGCATTGAAGGAGGCATGAGCTCGGCCCTGGCCTCCCTAGGTTGGCAGAGGGAGTGTAGTGCCCAGGATTACATAGATATTGGCACTGGGTGTAAAAAATAGGGTTACAAAATCGTGGGATAAAAATTAAAAAAAAAAAAAAAATCAAGTCGGTTTTAACATTAAAAAAATGTATTTGAGACCTGTAGTATCACATATGATACAAACACTTTTGACATCATAAAAAACAAACTCAAATGCTAAATTTTGAGAGCTCATAAGTGCATTCAAGTTATCCAACACTTATTTCAAAATATTAGTAAAGATATAGGCTACTAGGAAAACGTACCCGAACTGCTTAAAAAATAATTGTTTGTTAGTAGTGCATCAACCTCTCCTGTTTAGTTGATGGCAGCCATTTTGGGTCAGACCACCTGAGGCTCTGTAACTACCTGCAGTGCAAATGGTATGGTCCAGGGGGAAGTGGGGATGTGTCAGATATGATACAACAGGTTCTTGGTCCAAGTATTCATTACACTGATTTATTAAAAAATCAGTGTAATGTGTGTATCATATATGATACGTTTGGCGTTATAGGGTTAAGCCTCTATTTGTATTTTTGTCTCTATTGTATTTCTTCTATTTTGCTTTCAAATATATTTTACAGAATGTCTTGACATTTTTTTAATGACTCATGAAGCACTGAATGATGTCTGTATGAAATGTGTTCTACTTTTAAATACATTTAGTAACGTGTGTGTGTGTGTGTGTGTGTGTGTGTGTGTGTGTGTGTGTGTGTGTGTGTGTGTGTGTGTGTGTGTGTGTGTGTGTGTGTGTGTGTGTTCTTTCTCTAAAACATTTTCTTTCCTTTTTAATTCCATCAGACTGTTCACTGAATAGCGCAATGCTGCCCTCTACAGGAAAGAGTCTGACGTTGACCCACACACACTGTTGCCTTCATATTGTGCAATGACGGATGTTCAATAATTCAAACTTTAAAAACAACACTGTGTTTTTGCTACAAGAACAACTGCATTAGATTAACATTCATGATCAGTTAAAATTATTATTTTAACTGAGTCAAAAGGATCATTAAATGGAGTATGAATAATAAATAAACTGACATTAAACAGTTTGCAGAAACACAAAGTGCTGCTTGTAAATAACTTAACAGTTTGTTGTTGTCAGGCAGAAACCAACTATCTCCATTATACAACTTTTTTATTTTCTTTAATACAAAGGCTGTGGACAGTTGAGAAACCTGCCTACCAGTGACATCATCAGTAGGCAGGTTTGGTCTTTTCAAACACGATTTCACATTTTTGATTTTTTTCATGAATGTGAGAACAATGTCTTCTATTATAGCATGCTAACCGTTCAGGAATGGAAAGGCTGCAGTTTCTTTGATTCTCAATCGATGATGTCACTGGTAGTCAGGTTTCTGAACTGTCCACATGTCCTCCTCTGAGACACAGACCTATTATAATGAGCATTACTGAAGACCAATTATATGAAGATATAAGATATAATATTATATTATAATGAGCATTACTGAAGACCAATTATATGAAGATAAGATATAATATATTATAATGAGCATTACTGAAGACCAATTATATGATGATAACATATAATATAATATTATAATGAGCATTACTGAAGACCAAGTATATGATGATAACATATAATATTATATTATAATGAGCATTACTGAAGACCAATTATATGAAGATATAATATAATATTATAATGAGCATTACTGAGGACCAATTATATGATGATAACATATAATATAATATTATAATGAGCATTACTGAAGACCAATTATATGAAGATATAATATAATATTATAATGAGCATTACTGAGGACCAATTATATGAAGATAACATATAATATAATATTATAATGAGCATTACTGAAGACCAATTATATGAAGATAAGATATAATATATTATAATGAGCATTACTGAAGACCAATTATATGAAGATATAATATAATATTATAATGAGCATTACTGAAGACCAATTATATGAAGATAATATATAATATAATATTATAATGAGCATTAGTGAGGACCAATTATATGAGATCAATACTATTTTATTATGTTTTATCATGTGTGACAATGCTGAAATGCATTGTGACAGTATTATAATGTAACAGTTATTTATTGTTCTTATATGTGTGTTTAGGTCCTTCTACTGCAGTATTGTAATTTAACAGTTATTTATATGTGTGTTTAGGTCCTTCTACTCCAGCTGAGCCTGATCCAGATACACAACCTGCATCACATTCACTGGTTGATCCTCAGACTACTGGTGAGAGAACATGTTTTATTTATACTAACTTTATACTGGTTGATCCTCAGACTACTGGTGAGAGAACATGTTTTATTTATACTAACTTTATACTGGTTGATCCTCAGACTACTGGTGAGAGAACATGTTTTATTTATATTAACTTTATACTGGTTGATCCTCAGACTACTGGTGAGAGAATATGTTTTATTTATATTAACTTTATACTGGTTGATCCTCAGACTACTGGTGAGAGAACATGTTTTATTTATATTCACTTTATACTGGTTGATCCTCAGACTACTGGTGAGAGAACATGTTTTATTTATATTCACTTTATACTGGTTGATCCTCAGACTACTGGTGAGAGAACATGTTTTATTTATACTAACTTTATACTGGTTGATCCTCAGACTACTGGTGAGAGAACATGTTTTATTTATACTAACTTTATACTGGTTGATCCTCAGACTACTGGTGAGAGAACATGTTTTATTTATACTAACTTTATACTGGTTGATCCTCAGACTACTGGTGAGAGAACATGTTTTATTTATTTTAACTTTATACTGGTTGATCCTCAGACTACTGGTGAGAGAACATGTTTTATTTATATTCACTTTATACTGGTTGATCCTCAGACTACTGGTGATGGTGAACAATGTTTTTTTTTGTGTGATATGGATTTTATGTGATGATACATTATATTATCATCACTTTACCCACATACATTATATTATATTATTATTATATTAAATACATTATATTATATTATTATTATATTAAATACATTATATTATATTATTATAATATGGTGTATGGTGTAAGGTCCGGCCTCCACCTCGTCCTGGAAAGCCTGTTCTCCCCCGAAGTCTTCCCCATCCGAGCACCCCTCTGGCGTCGGAGTGTCGCCCCAGGCGAGGACGGAGAAGGAGGGGGAGGAGGGAGGCACGCAGTCCTCGATTGGTGGCCCACTCGGCTGGAGCTGCGTGGTCCGGCGTAGGCGACGGAGGAGCCTCTCCCCGGACTTTCCTCCTGGCTCCGCTGGAACGTGGCGCATCCTGCAGTAGGCCTGGCCCGGGGCCTGTGCTTCCCACCGACGCCGTGTGGCCCATGGCGAGGCCAGCGTCGGTGTTAGCGGTCGTCCGCTGCCACTGGTAGGCCGCAGCCCGTCAGACCGCAGACTCGAGGCGCCTCCATCTTCTTTTCCTCTAGTCGACACGAGGCAGGTAAGCGCAGCTAGGCTAAGCTAGCCTAGCTTCTAGCCTGTTAGCTTTACGCGGCCTGTAGCCTGGCTAACAGCGTTAGCTTACTTTAGCTCGTGGTAGAAGACTGAGAGGACAGGAAAAGTAACGCGGGAGCGTTCTAATCTAACAACGATAAACTGTTAAATAACGAAAACGCCCGTAGAGCGACACTGGGTGCCCTCGCTATGGGTTTTGTTGGGATTCGTCGAAGTTTATCGCGGTTGCTAGTCGTGTTGTCTTCAGGACTCGTGCGCATTCGCTGTTGCAGAGTGAAGGAAGAGGACGAACCTAGTGACGCTGGGGGTTTTATAACCCAACCGGTTTCCGGTTTGTGTCACAGAACCCTGTCCAATCGAAGATTTTCCGGGAGCTCATGTGTTGTGCTCTGTGCCATCGCCAGAGGGCGATGATATCCCATAAGTAAGTTTCTTAAGAAGAAATGAAAGAACAACTTTAGTTACTATATACTTTGTAGATTTAAATTATTATGACAAAACATACATAAACCGCTTCAGCCCTATTTAAACTTTGGCTTTTTGAAAATAGCCGATCGACAAGCTCACAAGCGATGACGCCTTGTGAGCTTGTAGATCTGCTATTTTCAAAATATTTTAATACATTTGATTTTAGCCATGGACCCCCATCTGAAAATGTTTTGTGCCAGGGACCCCCAGAAGAGAACATTTGTCTTAAAAAAGTATAAAAACAATGTTCAAATACTGCACAAAAATAGCAGATGTACACGGGTGAACTGGTTTTAGAGTACTTGGTATTGTACAGTATGGTCAAGTTGGACAATATAGCTCTGTTTTCATCATGTGTATCAGGGGTGCAGCCATGGGTGGGCCTGGTGCACCCAATCGATTTTGCAAAAATAGATACAAATATATATATATATATTTTTTAATAATAAATCGGTAAAATCAGGCAAAAATAAGAATTAAATAACATAACCCTAACCTAACCCTAAGCCTAACCCTAAACCCGAAATAAAGTAACAAAAAAACCGAAAAGAAAGTACCAAAATCCGCCAAATAACTGCGCACGCGTGCATGTGTCAGTTCCGGCAAGAACTGTCAGCCACTTTCACCCCTGATTTTACTTGAGTTAAAAAAAAAATGTATTGTCATCAAAAAGTACTTCCATGGTTCACATGATGCTTGTCTGGCACAAGCGTCATGGAACCACTTGTTCCTGGTTTGGTAAATGGTGCACGTACATATACACAAACGTTCAGATTTCAAATATAAAGTGCTTACCCCTAAGACACTGAACAAGTTAAAGTGCCCTGGTCTAAGTACCCGTATTTTCCGTATTGTTCAATAAAAAGCATTTTCATCCGATCGGTGACCAAATGCTTTTTATTGAACAATACGGAAGATTCGGGTACTTAGACCCGGCCGCTTTAACTTGTTACATCCGTGGCTTTGGGGTAAGCACTTTATATTTGAAATCTGAACATACAATCCGAACGCACTCATGCATGAGATATGACAGTTATGTTTCAGGGCTATTAGCCAACATACAAGTACTCATTATGCAGAATCATTAGTGATGCATTAATGTATTACGTTAATGTTGCAGCTGATAAAGCTGGGGATGATTTAAATTACTTTATGTGCTGCTGGGTATCTTAACTTATAATAATGCATAATTATTGATCAGCTAATGTATGTTTAGTATTACTAAATTCATATATTTCAATAAATACAAAATAAATATACTAATGTATGAATAATTAAAATCTGAATGAAAACATTTAAAATCCAAAACTAAAGCTGTCAAATAATTGTAGTGGATTACAACTATAAATAAAAACACTCCAATACTTTAGTAAATGCATTAGTACTTTACACCACTGGCTGAAAGAGATTATGAAGATTCATCCAAGATCCACACACAATTTCTGGTTGCCTGTTATTACTGTGACAATATTTTGATCAAGAGTTTGTTAATTTGTGCATGTACTTCATACCATCAAAAATGCAGTTGAAGCCTGTCATCTTTTTGCTTTTTCATACTTTTATGCTGACAGGCACTTCAGATGAGACACACAGTGACCTATCCACACCAAGCAGTAGCACAGGAACAGACAACAGAAGGAAGAGGAAAGCCAAGAGCAGTATGTCCAGCCTGATGACTGACTTTATGGAGCTGCAGAACAGTCAACATAATGCATTCATGGAGGCAGAGCAGCTTCGTCAGCAGCAGGAGAAGGAAAGTCTGGATGCCTGGATGAAGACACAGCTGGAGATGGAGGAGCGCCGGTTACAGGCACAGAGGGAGGAACGGCAAGAGACAAACAGCATGTTCATGCAGATGATGGGCAGACTGCTTGACAGGATGCCTTCATCCCAGCAGCTCCTCACAGCAACAACCTCCTTCATACCAGGGTCCAGGATCTTCCATGCACTACACTGCCCCACCAACCTTCAGAAATGCAGAGCTGCTGCCCAATGCCCTTCACACCCAGTCTGCTTACCATCATGCTGCTCCCGCTGTTCTCCCTGCACTACCTGCTCAGTCTTTTTACACACAGGTTGAAAGACAAGTTTCTACATCTCCACCTAAATCAGCATCAGCAGGCGTGAGCAGCACATTCAAGTGCAATCACTGCCAGAGAGAGTGTCATTCACGAGTTGGACTGTACAGCCACACTAAGCACTGCTCCCTCAGTCAGAACCACCTCCCATTTTGAGTTGTTATGAGTTGTTTACATTGAGTTGTTGTTTACATTTACAAATCTGGTACTGTATACCATGTCCTTATGTTGGCTTTTTCTTTTACTTCAAATGTGTGCCTTCAATACTGTTTCCAAGTCAATACTTTATTAGTAAGAAATGTAAACCGCCTACATATTTCACATGAACATTTTGTTCATGCTGTTATGATTTGTTACAATGTTTTGATCAAATGTTTATTGAAGGACATGAACGATTGTTTTGGCTGACTTGGCTGTTTGGAATAAAACAGGGTCATTGACCAGTATTTTTCTATACTAAGTTTTTTATCAAATCTTATTAGTGTCAAATCACAAGAGGTTCTCTCGAAACACTACATATCTTTGCTGTTAGGAAGAACCCCTGTATCACCATATTGAAACTTTTAATGCTTTTTCATCATAAATGAATGCCCTATTGTCATACAGTGTCACACAAAAGTAGCAAAAATAGCCAAGCTACAAGCTGAAAATGCGGCGCAATGCGACACATTGAGCTTGTTGGTCTGCTATTTTTTATATTACAATATAGAGCAGATAACCACACTGATCTTGCATTGGAAAATATACATTTTATTGTCAATATGAACAAAGGCAGGATATGCACATCCCCACAGTTCTTCTTTACACACAGTGCTGGACCCACAAATCATAAATAAATAAAAATGAAAAAGGTGAGTCTGCACAAAAACTGCTCTACAGTCTTTTTAAATTATAACCAAAAGTGAACGCTCTAAAGTTAACGTTTCTCCCATATAGGGCTAATAAATTAATACATAAAATAAGAAGACTCTTTTTAAATAACCAAAAGTGAACTTTCTTATTATTATTACTTTGGAGACTATGGCAAGAGCGATCCTATCGCCCACCTTCCTACATGACCAGCTATGGCTTTGCAGTTCAGAGGATGAGATCTGTGCCTAATGTGCGGATGCGCAGATTAAACAACAGGCAGCGTTGAGGAATGCGTTTGTGTCAACTGTACTTGTACTTTTCTTCATAGAGAAAAAGAAGAGCACAGGGCATCCCTTGTGGCGTTGGCCTCTGTGTTCGCCTGAGGGCGATGGAATTCATCCTCAGTGTCTGCAGACTCTGCACTAAGGTCCAACTCCTCTTCGTCGTAAGCCTCATTGTGTACTTCACAGAAATTGTGAAGTACACAGCAGGCTGTGATGGTGGCATTTATGTTTTGCAAATTACTGTAGTATCTTTTCATGAGACAGAGCCATCGTCCCTTGAGACTACAGTGATCCGTGCCTTGATGAGCTGGTAATTGAAATTCCTCTCTGCAGGAGTTGCACCAGTTTCGGGAATGGTTTCATTAACCAGGGGAGGAGTGGGTAGGCAGCATCACCCAGCATCACCTTTCACCTTTCATCACCTTGGTGAGGAGCGCGAGTAGTAGTCAGCGAGTACAGTTGACACAAACACATTTCTCAGTGCCGCCTGTCTGTTGTGGAATCTGCGCATCCGCGCAATACGCGCAGATCTCAGCCTCTGGACTGCAAAGGTATAGCTGGTCATGTAGGAAGGTGGGCGATAGGATCGCTCTTGGCATAGTCTCCAAAGTAATACAAACAATAATGCTATTGAATCCATATTTTAACACAACACACACTGGAGCAGAGCTGACCGCTGTGACCGCAGGCTGAGTGGCTGACAGTAACGGCAAAGGGGCATTGAACCACTTCTTCCCTGAATTTATGGCGCACAGGTTTTTCCCATGTAGATGAAGCGGAGATGTGGAGACGAAGTATATATAAAAGTATATCTTGTGGAGTTTCAGCTACTATGCATCCCAGAAATATATAGCTTATAAGGCTTTGACATTTGTAAGTAAATATGGTAACTCATTTAGATGTAGGCCTACATAGGTTTATGGTTTATGGTTTCCCAAGGACTATAGCCGTTTCACTCTTGATACAATTTCTCTTTCATAACAGATACATACATGTGCCAGATAATCCCCACACCAAGAGAGTAAAAAAAGAAAAGACGTTTGTTTGATTGATTGATGTATTTATTTAGTAAGACATGAGAAACAGTACATGGAAGTACAATTCACAATACAAGGTTGTTCTGTCTCTCCTTCGTAATATACTTACTTATGGGATAACATCGCCCCCTGGCGATGCACAGAGCACAACACATGGACTCCCGCTACAATCTTATTGGATAGGGTCATGTTACGCGAATCCGGTATTCCGGAAGGGGTATAAAACCCCTCGCGTCACTGGGATACGCGCTCTTACTTCACTCTGCTCAGCGAATGCGCACGAGCCAAGTCACAAAATCTACGGAGAACATCCTCGAAATCCAGCTGATCCCACAGCGAGGTTTACGAACGCTCCCGCGTTTATTACTGCAAGTTTTATTGATTTCTTTCCTATCCTCTCCGTTTTCTGAACCACGAGGCGTCGAGCTAGCTTAAGCTGTTAGCAGGCTAGGCTAGGCCGAGTGGTTCACTCGGAGTAGGAGACGTCAGGCGTAAAGACGAGAAGCGCCCCGAAGGGGGCAGAATAGGCGCTGTGGTGTCACAGAAGGTTATTACCAGCTGACACTTTGGAGCGTGTCGCGCCTGGCTTCGTTGCGCGCCTCCCATGTGCCGGGCCTCCTGAACAGCGGGGCGGGCTTCGATACGGGGAGTGGTCACTCAACCCGCAGGTCGCGAACCTGATTTGGGCCCGGTTCGGCCGGGCTCAGGTCGACTTGTTTGCATCCAGAGAGAACGCGAAATGCTCACAGTTCTTCTCGGTGGGGAACAGGGACCTCTCCTTGGGAGTGGACGCCTTGGCACACAGGTGGCTGAACGTACTACTGTATGCTTTCCCGCCTCTGGAGCTGATCCCTCCGACGTTGGAGAAGATCAGGCTTCAGGGCCTGACAGTTCTGCTGGTGGCCCCGGTGTGGGGCGTGTGAAGGTAGGAGATTACTCCCCTCCTTTACGGCGAACCGTGGCCTCTCCCTCTGTTCAGAGACGTTCTGAGACAGGGAGGGAACGAGGTGTTCCACGAGAACAACCAGGAACTAGACCTGTGGGTCTGGCCCGTGAAAGGGCGAGCTTGAGCTCGCAGGGGTTGCCCCTTGATGTGGTAGCCACCATACAGGGGGCCAGGGCCGTTTCCACGAGACTGCAGTATGACGTCAGGTGGAACATGTTTGTGTCCTGGTGCTTGGAACAGTCACCATCTGTGATGGCTTTCCAGGCGCCTGTGGGCAGCATCCTACAAGACAGGTTGAACCAGGATTTGGCCTTTTCCACCATCAGGGGTTCGATGGCAAGACGGTGGGTCATCATCCGCTGGTGCGCCGTTTTATGAACGGTGCTAGGCGGGCCAGGCCGGTTAACAGGCCTTTGTTCCCAAAGTGGGACCTGGCGGTGGTGCTGGATGCACTCTGCCGTCCTCCTTTTGAACCTTTTGAGACTGCAGATCTGAGGATAGTGAGTCTCAAAACAGTCCTCCTGGTGGCTCTGTGTACGGCCAAACGTGTCAGTGACATGCAGGCGCTCTCGGTGAGCCCGGAATGCATGTGGTTCTCAGACGATGGCAAGAGGGTTTTGCTGAAACCCAATTTGGCGTTTGTGTCTAAGACTGGCATGGTGGCTAGGGCCCCAGTTGAGTTGGTGGCTTTTCATCCACCGCTGTTCGCGTTGGTGGTGGATAAGCGGTTGCACTGTCTCTGTCCAGTAAGGGCGCTGAAACTTTACTGCCAGAAGACAGCGACCGGCCGTGGGTCGCCTCAGCTGTTCGTCTCTTTTGGTCAGTCTAACCAAAGGAAGGCGGTGGCTAAACCAACCTTGTCCAAATGGATCGTGGAAGCGATCACGTTGGGACTGGTTGGGACCGGTGGGACTGAGGGCCCACTCTACTCGGGGTGTTGCTGCATCTTGGGCCCTTTACAAAGGGGTGTCGATGCAGGAGATATGCTCTGTGGCGAACTGGTCGTCTCCTTCGACCTTTGCAGCCTTTTACAACCTGGATGTGGCGGCATCAGCGATGGCGCACACAGTCTTGGGTGTGGTGGCTGGTTCAAGCCAGGAGAGTGATGGGCAAGCCTAGGGGCATGCTTCTTTTCTTGCTTGTTCTTCCTCTTAGGCCTCCCCTGGACCGGCTAGGCTGGGTCCGGGGGAGAGGAGGTCCTGGTTCTAATGTCACTATGGGGAAGACTGGTGTCTCTGTGTGGTCTGTCAGGGCCTTTCCTTCTGGTACCTTTTCCGCATCCTGGCCCGGGGGGCCAGGGGCGCCCATGTGGCTGAGGTCTCGCCTGGGGGGCGGGACCTGGGGCCGAGGGCGTGCGGATGGGTAGGGTCTAGGGCCTGGGGCTCCCCAGGGGGTGTGTATGTGTCCCATAAGTAAGTATATTACGAAGGAGAGACAGAACAACTGGAGGTTATGTATGTAACCCCAGTTTTCTTATCTCCGAAGTAATATACTTACCAAAAACCCCTTCTGTGCGCATTTGTGGCGTGCAGAGGTGAAGTTTTTAGAGGGCGTATCCCAGTGACGCAAGGGGTTTTATACCCCTTCCGGAATACCGGATTCGCGTAACATGACCCTATCCAATAAGATTGTAGCGGGAGTCCATGTGTTGTGCTCTGTGCATCGCCAGGGGGCGATGTTATCCCATAAGTAAGTATATTACTTCGGAGATAAGAAAACTGGGGCTACATACGTAACCTCTAGTTTCAGTCATTCAGTCCGACTTCACTGTATACTATAGTAGCCTTTTCATAAATGATATATTTTTGTACTGTTTGTAGGCTGTCGTGAAAGTTTATAATATTTAGAGAAATTTAAAGTTTCAAATACAAAAGTAGTAGTAGTTGTGAAGGTTAGCAAACTGGACATTTAGACTGAATGTTTCCTTTATCCTCATCTTGCGCTAATGCACGCAAGTGTTTCACCAGGTTTTATTTGTGTTGTTTCTCATAAGCGTGCATCCGTTGTCCGTCATCAACACAGCCGTCTGTGCCTTGACTTCTGTGCGCTCACTGCGCTGACTTTCTCCCCACCCGCGACCCCACCCCCTTGCTTTCAACTCCCTAGGAAAACGCCGCTCGCATATTTATGCGCGACCAGCACAAACAATGTCGCATAGTTGATGACGTCTGTGTCCACTGGCGAACCACTATGTGCATGCCGCCACCTATAGGATCGGGGGGTATATATGCAAGTGTACTCTGGTGCGGAAGAATCTTGGCCAATGTGAATGCTGGCCAGCTGGGAGAGGCCAATCGTACTCGGGAACGGTTCGAATCAATCGGACCCAGTCTGAATCCGCCCTCACGTGACCGGATCACATGACTTTTCAACGTCTCTGTGATCTAGATGGATGATATTAACATACAAGCTGACCCATTATAATAACCGTGAATGGCAGGTAATTTGTTAAACAAGACTAGGTCAAAACCAGGAATATGACTGGATCATGTCTGAAATGCTGGAGGGCTTTTAATTTGAAGCAACAACTCTCAACCGGTGTGACCATAGAGATATACATACTGTAGATAACCAGATATACTTTACATACATTACATAGACACTGTATTAACTGATTTGAACCTTTGCCCGTGAAGTTATTAAGTCATTTAGAAATCAGGCACATAAGAGTTATGTAAATAAATGATAACTAAATGATTACTTCATCTTGTCCAATGACATGAGTTCAACAGTTCACTCTTCAAGAGGTTTGCGCTCTTGTCAAACTTTAAGCAATAACATTGTGTTGTTGGTTCAAGAACAACTGCATTAGATTAACATTTATGATCAGTCTGATCAGTCAAAGAATAACAAGAAATATTAATGTTAAACAGGTTTATTATTTTGCACATACTTGGAGAATAGAGCACAAGGAATAAATATGAATGTGAAAAATGTAAATATGAAAAAAATAATATACTTTCTTATTGAGCAAAGAGAACCCACAGAGCCAAGTGGTGGTCCTCAAACAAATTGCTGTAGACCAATATGTCGTCAAGATACACCTTACAGATGTGCCACAACAGCCGTCTCCACAGTCCACACCAGCTCCATGACCCTCTGGAAGGCAGCATTGGTGAGGCCCAGGGCCATGGATTTAAACTGGTACAGGCCCTGGTCAGTGTTGAAGACGGTCTTCTCACAGTCCTCCTGTGTAACTTACTTCTGCCAGGAGCCATCTGAGAAGTCCAAGGTGCTAAACCAGGTGGCCTTCGCCAGCGCATCCGGTGTGTCATGAGAGTCCTTTACTGTCACAAAGTTGAGGCCCCTGTAGTAACACAGAACCACCATGTCTTATCCTCCTTCCTCACAAGCACCACAGGAGAGGACCAGGGGCTCCTCGGTGACACCCTCTTTCAACAGGCACTTCACCTGTCTGTCCATCTCCCTCTGCTTCTCGGTGGAGGTGTGATCAGCCCGTCGTTTCACTGGGGGATGGTCACCTGTCTGGATGCAGTGTTTGACCAGAGCGAGGTTCACTGCACCGCCCCGTCCGTTGCTGAACACCACCCGTTTCTCCTCCAGGATAAGGTTAATTCCTTTTAACAGGTCGTTCATGAAAGTCCTTGCGGTCTTGTTTCCAATGAGAACCTGTGAGCAATTAGGGGTTAAGAGTCTTGCTCAGGGACAAATTTAATTTCATCGACACATATGCTGGCCTGGCCTGGAATCGAACCTGGGGCAACCAGGGCCTCTGGCTCCCTAGGCGGGCTCACTAACCACTCAGCTATGGCCGCCCCAATGTCGTGAGAGCCTGCAGTTGTTGCTTCTGTTCTACAGACAACAGACAGTCAGTTATATGACAGATGCAGTGAAACAGCATACTGTGTAGAAGCCTCTCAACATCTCCAATGTAGAGTGTCCAAAACAGCATGGTTCAGCAGCATCAGATTAAAAAACAGATTAAGAAAATACAGCAGGAACTTTTTCATCTCAAAGACCTCCTTCAGCTTCTCCTTCACACGTCCATAATCACCTTGTACATGTCCAGGCAAACTGTGCCTCAACAGGGAAGCTGGTAGAGAGAATGTTCAGTAAAGTATCCGTGTAGCTTGTGCTTGATCTCGTCCAAGCGCTTCAAACTGTTTGCTCTGTTTGATTGTGTTCATATGTGAATGATTTCAAATCATATTAATTATATTATTCTATTTTATATTACTACAGATTTTGTCCAAACATTACGCTAATCGGTACACATTATCTCTATAGTCGTGATTAAGACAAACCTGTCAGATGTTTTATAATCCATCCTGATTGGATTGGATTGGAGTGGCCCGTTTTAAGCAAAATGCCTCAAACCATGAACCATCAGACTGCTGTGAATGTTTACACGTATACAATAAATGTGCATTTATATCAGTGATGAACTATGTACATATCAATCACCACCTAATCATCACAACTAAACCCATCATTATGAAACTTACCAAAACACCCCAACTACGCCACTACAGAACCTCCACCCAAAGTATCTGACTATAACACTATAACACTACTATAAACACTATAACAATATAACACTATAACACTATAACACTATAATATAACACTAACACTATACTATAACACTATAACACTACACTATAACACTACACTATAACACTATAACAAGCCACTTCACATTAATAACAAACTCGAACACAAAACTATTATATTCCACACTCCCACAGAACGACATGCATATTGTGCAATAACTTCATCAACATAAATCCCTCAACTTCTACAGATTCCACTCACCTCTATAATGACTGAATTACAAACATGGCTGGCCCACAATAACCTACCTGACCTATGCTTTTTTTGGGGTTTTGTTTATTTTGCATTTGAAAAACTGATCTGCTGGTTGAATAGGTTCATTTACTGAAATAATTGCAACTGAATTGACTGTTTTTAGTTTTATTCTCAATAACAAGGGTTTATGTTTTATATGTAAGTCCTTTGTATGGTTTTCCATAATGGTTAAAAACCCATTTGAGGAAGTGCTCCTATAATACAAAAAAGGAGGAATCTTTTTTTCTCTGGTAGTCTACCTGACACCCCTACTAATACGAATAATCAAGTGTGTGTGTGTGTGTGTGTGTGTGTGTGTGTGTGTGTGTGTGTGTGTGTGTGTGTGTGTGTGTGTGTGTGTCTGTGTGTCTGTGTGTCTGTGTGTGTGTGTGTGTGTGTGTAGATGAGTGTAGCACCTATCCCTGCACCCAGCACTGCATCAACACACACGGCAGCTTCCACTGTCTCTGTGTGGAGGGCTTCCAGCTCAGCCCTGAAGACCCCACCATCTGCAAGTCCACGTCTGGTAAGAAACAACCATAGTCCTACTTTGAGAGCTGTGTGGATTTTTAAATGTAAACCATCTCACATGTCATGTCTCACTTTCTCCAGAGGTGGAGCCATTCCTCATCTTTGCCAACCTCAAATACATCAGGAAGATGAACTTGAACGGCTCCAATGACACAGTGCTCAAACAGGTGAAAACCACTGAACATAACAACACATCCTATACAATACTCTGTACAGACTGCTTTTGACATGTTGGAATGTATTCCTGTCAGAGACTAACACAACTACTGTGGTGTGACAGGACTCAATCTGGGCAGTGTCTCTGGACTTTAACTATCAGCAGCAGATGATCTACTGGACAGACATCACTCCCCCAAACAGCAAGATCAGTCGCATGAACATCAATGGCAGTGACGTCCAGGTCAGTGTGACAATGACAACAATGAGGACAGATGATGGGGAAGGGAAATCATATTCAAAATGCTTATATTTTAATTCAAAATGTTTATACTTGTATTCAAATGTTTCAAAATGTTTTGTGATATCACTGTTAATGTGTTCAATGGAAAACAAGAAAACTGAATTTATGGTGAATTTATGGTGTTTGAATCCGACTCCTTGTGTCATTCTACACTATCCTATCTAAAAAATAAAGCGCACAAATGGCAAAATAAATGCTTTAAAGTGGAAGAAAGAAAGAAAGAAAGCAAGCTTGTATTGCTCGTTGACAGGTCCTTCACAACACATCGATCAGTAGCCCATATAGTCTGGCTGTTGATTGGATAGGAGGAAACCTGTACTGGTGTGACAGTGACAGGGACACCATAGAGGTGTCCAAACTAAACGGGTCGTACCGAACAGTCCTGGTCAACACCGGCCTGGACGACCCACGTGGCATGGCTGTAGATGTACGCTACGGGTAAGATGAACCTCATGCTGAATTTATCAACCGTCCTGTGAAACAAGAAGACTGAATGACATCACAATTGCATGATATTCTGTAGCTAACTGCCTAATGCAGTTCTAAGTTGAAAAAAATAAAAGCATAGTTAAGACGGGTTGCTTTTACCACACAAGGGCAATTTAAATAGTATCTTATAAGTTGTCAGTCACTCACAGACAGACAGACAGACAGACAGACTCACAGTTTGACGTTACTTTGTCAGACAGTGTTTTATTAGTGTATTATTATTGGGTCTTTCTAGATGTCTATATTTTCTGGAGCTCCTATGAAACAAAGTCCAAACATAATGACACCTAAGATGATTAAAACAAATCAGAGGAAAGCATATAAATGCTTTTTCTACCATGGATGAAGTCTTATCATATTGCCTGTCCTGTAGTACTGTACACTCACTGTATGTGTGATTTGTTGTGAATAGTGACCCTGACACAGTGTCTCTCTGACAGATACTTGTACTGGACAGACACAGGCCTCTACCACATAGAGAGGATGGGGATGGACGGCACCAACAGAAGAGTCATCGTGAAGGAGAAGATCACCAGGCCCTTGGGTCTGACATTAGACTACATCAATGATCGCATCTACTGGACTGATGCCTGGGAGGATTACATTGAGTTTGCCAACCTGGACGGAACCAACAGACACACAGGTAACACGCACGCGCGCACACACACACACACACACACACACACACACACACACACACACACACACACACACACACACACACACACACACACACACACACACACACACACACACACACAGGGGCAAGGTTTTAAGAACACAACCTGTAATTACACAGTTAACACGTTCATTATTTCAGTTAAATTACTAAGCTGGATATCATGGCTGTGTATAAGAATAGCTTTTGCTAATTTTCACGAGTAGTTTAAGAATAGCAAATAGAAAAAGTGCTCCTCGGAGCACAGGTCTCCGCCAGGTCAGGTAGGCTATTGTGGCCTCCTGGTGGCACTATAATAGGCCAACGTGAAAAGGGTGCCGTTTTTTCTTAGGCCTTGCACGACAATCGGACACTGACTGCCTTCATGATTTGAGGCATTTTGTTAAAAACATTTGTTTTGCTAAATTAGACCTGCTGGTGGCGCTATAACAGGCCAATGTTAAAAGGGTGGCATTTGTTCCTCAACATAGTGTGAATGTGCGGGCAAAGTTTCATGATTTGCGGAATTCTGTTCAAAACAAGCCAATAATGCAAACTTTAGATGTCAATCTTAGCCAATCAGTATGGAATATGAAAAATCAAACACATCCGTCGTGATCACTTGACTATAGAGATCATGTGTACCGATTTGCGTGAAATTTGGATAAAATTGGAAGGAGTAGTATAAAATAATGTGTTTTACATAAGTCGGCCTCCTGGTGGCGCTATAAAAGGCAGATGTGAAAAATGCAGGGCAAAGGTTTTTCCTTGACCTCTAGGGAGTGTAAATACAAAGGTTTACACAGATCGGTGCAGTTATAGGTAAAAACACAAATCGGCCTCTTATAGCGCCACCATGAGGCTGATTAGAACATTTTAAAATGGTAGTTCTTCCTCGGCCTAATGGGAATATGCGTGCAAAATTTCACGGAAATTGCATGCTGTGTTCATGATTTGAGGCATTTTGTTCAAACCGGAGCACTCCTGCAAACTTTGGAAGACATTTTTAGCCAATCAGGATGGAATATGAAAATCTGAAAGACCCGTTTCGTTTAATGACTATAGAGATACTGTGTACCGATTTGTGTGATTTTTGGACAAAATCTGTAGTAGTACTGTCAAAAAATATGTTTTGCACAAATCGGCCTCCTGGTGGCGCTATAAAAGGCCCATGAGAAAAATTTGGGGCAGAAGTTCTGAATTGGCATCCAGGGAGTGTGTGTGCACAGTTTTGCTGCGATCAAGCCAGCGGTGCCGGAGATTAGCTGGTCACAGACGGACGGACACACGGACACACGGACGGACGGACGGGGTGGAAAACATACTCTCTTGCCATGCCTTTCGGCCTGGCGGAGACAATGAAAGAAGTGAGATTATTTACAGTTATAATATATACTTTAATGATGCATTTGAACACATAATGTACCTTTATTAAAAGGATAAACCCTTTTGAGATCTATCATCTAGTTTTCGAGGGGGTCCTTATCACAAGAATATAAAGAGTACAATAAGGGGATGTTCAAAACTACAGACCGTTACATACAGTACATGCACATGCAGTAACATGCAATAATATGCCCATAAGAATTGTAATTCACTTCTTTTTTGTCTTCACTCCTATACTAACAAACCTGGAAATACCCAACTCCAAAAATACAGTAAAACTAAATAAACAGTTATAATTCACCTTCTTCACAGTTAACACAACCAGTGGATTTTCAACAATTCACATGAACCAAATATTACCCTTATTGTCTCCGCCAGGCCGAAAGGCATGGCGAGAGAGAGCATGTTTTACCCTCCGTCCGTCCGTGTGTCCGTCCGTCTGTGACCAGCTAATCTCCGCCACCGTTGGCTTGATCGCAGCGAAACTGTGCACACACACTCCCTGGATGCCAATTCCGAACTTCTGCCCCAAATTTTTCACATGGGCCTTTTATAGCGCCACCAGGAGGCCGATTTGTGCAAAACATATTTTATGACAGCACTCCTACAGGTTTTGTCCAAATCGGTACACAGTATCTCTATAGTCATTAAACGAAACACGTCTTTCAGATTTTTCATATTCCATCCTGATTGGCTAAAAATAGCTTCCAAAGTTTGCAGGAGTGTTCCATTTTCAACAAAATGCCTCAAATCATGAACACAGCATGCAATGTCCGTGAAATTTTGCACGCATATTTCCACTATGCCAAGGAAGAAATGCCACTTGAAAATTTTCAAATCAGCCTCATGTTGGCGCTATAATAGGCCGATTCATGTTTTTACCTATAACTGCACCGATCTGTGTAAAACGTTGTATGCACACTCCCTAGAGGTCAAGGAAAAACCTTTGCCCTGCATTTTTTACATTTGCCTTTTATAGCACCAGGAGGCCGACTTAAGTAAAACACATTTATTTTTATATTACTCCTTCTGATTTTATCCAAATTTCACACAAATCGGTACACATGATCTCTACAGTCATGTGATCAAGACGGATGTGTTTGATTTTTCATATTCCATCCTCATTGGCTAAGATTGACATCTGAAGTTTGCAGTAGTGGCTTGTTTTGAACAAAATTCCGCAAATCATGAACGCACCGTCCGATTGCGGTCAAACTTTGCACGCACATTCACACTATGTTGAGGAACAATGCCACCCTTTTAACATTGGCCTGTTATAGCGCCACCAGCAGGTCTAATTTAGCAAAAAAAATGTTTGCACAAAATGCCTCAAACCATGAATGCAGTGTCTGATTGCCGTGCAAGGCCTAAGAACAAATGGCACCCTTTAAACATTGGCCTATTATAGCGCCACCAGGAGGCCACAATAACCTACCTGACCTGGCGGAGACCTGTGCTGCGAGGAGCACTTTTTCTAGTTTTCTCCTGTTATAGAACAGTCTCTACTAATTCAAGAGTAAAAAAAGAGATGTTAAAGATATGTGATACCATGTCAATCCGTACTGATTAACAAGTGTTTTCTTGTTCATTGTGGAGTCAGGATTATTCTAAATTGGAGTGAATGTTGATGGTGAGTAAGCACATTTTATAATATTCTGACTCTTTTGGTTTTGTGTATCTGTAGTTGTGAGTCAGGACATCCCTCTCATCTGGGCTATAACTCTGTTTGAGGAGCACATCTACTGGACAGACTTTGAGACCAAATCCATCTACAGAGCCCACAAGACTCAGGGTACCAACAAGATCAAGCTCATCAGCACCACAGACACACCACATGGCATCCAGATCTACCACCCCTATAGACAACCTGAGGGTCTGTACCACCTACTGTATACAACACTCTCATTATTACTCTTCATGCTGGTTTATGACTTTTATCTGTTTTGAAACGTGCTATAGAAATATAACTACATTCTTCTTCTTCTTCTTCTTCTTCTTCTTCTTCTTCTTCTTCTTCTTCTTCTTCTTCTTCAGTAGCAATAGTAGTATTCTAACGTAGGTGTGGGTTCTCTAGTGTGTCATGTGTCATAACCATAAACATGTTTTCTCCACCCTACAGTATCAGGTCATCCATGTCAGACCAACAATGGAGGCTGTAGTCACCTGTGTCTACTGTCACCTGGAGGAGGCTACAAGTGTGCCTGTCCCCCCTACTTCTGCTGTACGTGTATACACACACACACACACACACACACACACACACACACACACACACACACACACACACACACACACACACACACACACACACACACACACACACACATAAACACACACAGAGTCAGTGTAATAGTGTTTAGTTTATAACGGTGTAACTATATATACACTAAGTAAAATAAATGTATGCCTGCTTGGGGTAGGGTGGGCTGCATAAAAATAAACACATAAAAACTGCAATATTGATAGAGAACTTTACACATCATGTATAACTGTCACCTTTTCTGTCCTAGCGTTATGGTCTTATTCTGTATAAAAGCATCATCATGTGACTGCAATTTGTTCTTGTTCGAGGATGACTCTTTCCTAGTCTCTGACGAGAACAAATTGCAGGTTGAAAAAGCTCTTAGCTCCGAGCTCGCTGAAATCTACACATGACTCGTTGATAACAAACTATCATTACACCTGGTAATCCAATCCAATCCAATCCAATCCACTTTATTTATATAGCACATTTAAAAACTTGTTCAGGGTTAACAAAGTGCTGTACAGAAAAAATCAAATACACTGGGAAAGTTTAAAAAAAAAACACAGACAAAGCAAAACATACAACAAAAGAAGCAAAATAAACAACAGAAAGAAACACATCACTGAAAATATGACGCAGCCGCGTCAACAGACAGTGAGACAAAACATAGACCACCGAAACACTCAAACAGGGTCAAACGCCAAAGCATAAAGGTGGGACTTAAGGCGAGATTTAAAAGTATCGATGGTGGGGGCCAGTTTAATATGGGAGGGGGGCGCATTCCATAAAATGGGGGCTGCTACCGAGAAGGCTCGGTCACCTCTGGTTTTCAAATTTGAATTTGGGACCTCAAGTTTCAACTGGCCCGCAGACCGTAGTGACCTAGGGGGGTTATACACCTAGGAGTTCAGATAAATACTGAGGTGCCAGGCCATTCAGTGATTTAAAAACAAACAATAAAATCTTAAAATCAATTCTGAAGTGAACTGGGAGCCAGTGAAGTGAAGCCAGAATTGGTGTAATGTGGTCACGCTTGCGGGTCCCCGCTAGGAGACGTGCCGCAGCGTTTTGGACTAGCTGTAAACGTGCAATGGAGGCTTTGTTTAAGCCAACATAAAGTGCATTACAGTAGTCCAAGCGTGTGGTGATAAAAGCATGAATGGCACGCTCAAAATCATTAAAAGAAAGTACAGACTTGATTTGGGCGAGCAGCCTTAGATGATAAAAGCTGGACCTTACCACAGCATTTATCTGTTTATCAAGTTTGAGCACATTGTCAAATTTGTCAACGGATTTAACATAAGGCTGCAGGGAACCAAGGTCAGAGGGAACAACACCAGGACCACTAGGCCCAAATACTATGACCTCTGTTTTACTCTCATTTACACTTAAAAAGTTAAGAGCCATCCAAGCCTTAATGTCGTTTAGACAGTCAAAAAGAGGTGTCAGGGAGCTGTTGCTATGCTTTTTTAAGGGCATATAGATTTGAGAATCGTCAGCATAAAGGTGATAGGAGATGCCATGTTTCTTAAAAATTTGTCCCAGGGGGAGAAGATATTGGGAGAAAAGTATTGGCCCAAGGATCGAGCCCTGAGGGACTCCGGACGACAGGGGGGTGGAAGATGATACAAAATCTCCAAATTTAACTGAAAAGCATCTTTCGGATAGATAGGATGAAAACCAATCTAAAGCAGTGTCCCTGACACCAACACAATGCTCTAATCGGGAAATTAGAGTTTTGTGATTCAAAGTATCAAAAGCAGAAGATAAATCCAGCAGCAGCAGAATTTCAGAGTCACCAGAGTCAGTGGTCCTTAACACATCATTAAAAACCCTCAGCAATGCTGACTCAGTGCTATGAAACACTTTAAACCCAGATTGAAAAATGTCAAAAATGCTGCAGAAAAGACTGTAATTGTGATAACACAGTTTTTTCAAGGATCTTTGAAATGAATGGAAGCTTTGAAATAGGTCTGTAATTAGCTAGAACAGAGGTATCCAGGTTAGGTTTTTTAATCAATGGTGCCACAACTTATTTTTTTTTAAATAAACTGGTACAACACCTGAAGCTAGGCTGCTATTTATGATGTTATGGACCCTGGCCCAATGGTGTTCAGGTTCAGGTTTATTTGTCATATGTATAGATACAGAGTATAAATACAATGAAAATTATTTTGCTCAGAGCATTCTCAGTCTTACATACACAGGACTACAGTGCAAAGAAAAAGACAAAAACACACAAAAAAAGTACAAGTGAAGTGACAATACAGTGCAAAACAGTTCAAGGTCAGCTGTTCAGCAGCCTGACTGCCTGGGGGAAGAAACTGTTACTGAGACGGGTGGTGCGAGATTTGATGCTCTGGTAGCGTTTTTTGGAAGGGAGTTGTTTGAACAGGGTGTTTGCGGGATGGCTGGTGTCTTTAATGATGTTGTGGGCTTTTTTCATACAACGAGTGGTGTAGATGTTGTGGAGACTGGGTAGTTCTGTGCTGCCGATGATTTTAGCTGCTGTTTTAACGGTCCTCTGCAACCTGTTGCAGTCCTGAGCGGTCGTGTTACCGTACCACACTGTGATACAGCCAGTTAAGACACTTTCAATTATACATCGATAAAAGTTCACTAGTCCTTTTGTACTTAAGTCAAATGTTGAAGGCGCCTCAGAAAGTACAGTCGCTGCTGCACCTTCTTGAGGATGTACTCGGTATTGAGTGACCATGTGAATGTGTCTGTGATGTGTATGCCCAGGAATTTAAAGTTATCAACTATGTCGACAGATGACCCTTTGATGGAAATGGGGGTGTGGATACCTTTGGACTTCCTAAAGTCTACAATGATTTCTTTGGTCTTATTGGTGTTAAGTGAGAGGTTGTTGTTATCGCACCATAGAGTTAGATCTTCTATCTCCCTCCTATAGGCCCTCTCATCACCGTCGGTTATTAAACCTATCACTGTGGTATCATCCACAAATTTAATTATGCTGTTATTCCCACATCTGGCGACACAATCGAACGTAAACAAACTGTACAACAGAGGACTGAGGCAGCAGCCTTGGGGCGCACCGGTTCTGGTGAGAATTGTGGATGAGCATCTCTCTCCACACTGGGGCCTGCCTGTCAGAAAATCAAATAGCCAATTACAGATGGAGCTGCCCACACCAAGGCCACTGAGTTTCAACACTAATTTAGATGGTACAATAGTGTTGAATGCGGAACTATAGTCTATGAACAGTAGTCTGACATAAGAGTTTTTCTTTTCAAGGTGTACCAGGGCAGTGTGTAAAGCAAGAGAGATTGCATCGTCCACAGATCTATTTGAACAGTAAGCAAACTGAAATGGATCAATGCTAGCACGAATGATGCTCTTGATATAAAAAATAACCAATTTCTCCAGGCATTTCATGAGAACTGAAGTCAAAGCAACAGGTCGATAATCGTTGAGACAGGTAACAGGTTTTTTCTTGGCAATGGGCACAATTACTGTTTTAAAAAAAAAACATAATGGCACCACACACAATGACAGGGACAGGTTAAATATGTCTGTATAGACCCATGACAGCTGGTTATAGCATGTCTTAAGGACACTAGAGGCTATTCCATCTGGCCCTGCGGCTTTATGAGCATTAGTTTTTTAAAACGCTTTACTCACAGTCCTCTGCGTCACCTGTAGGTCCACCGCCTCAGGTGAGCTCTGTGCCGTTGTATCTGGGTCCATGTTGTGAGCCTCGAAGCGGGCAAAAAAGTTATTCAGCTCGTCCGGTAAAGACGCGGAGGTGTCAGTGATTGAGCCTGACTTGGGTTTATAGCCCGTAACTGCCTGCAGTCCGCTCCACATTCACCGCGAGTCACAGCCGCTGTAGTTGTGTTCCAATTTGTCCCTGTACTGTCCCTTTGCAGCTTTGATAGCCTTTCTCAGTTCGTACCTGGATCGTTTGTAGGGTTCGTCGTCCCCGGATTTGAAAGCGATGGTGCGCTCCCTCAGTTTAATGCGTATATCATTGTTAATCCATGGCTTCTGGTTGTGATAGGAGCGAACAGAACGTACCGGAATGCAGTTATTCACACAGAACTTGACGTAGCCGGTGACAGTATCAGCATATTCGTCCAGACTCGTGACAGAGTCCTTGAAAATGGTCCAATCTGTCGCGTCAAGGCAGCCCTGGAGTTTGGTAACGTGTTCTGTGGACCAGCACTGTATCAATCTCACTGTGGGCTGCTCACACTTCACTTTCTGCTTAAAGGCAGGGAGTAGAAGCACGGCCAGGTGGTCGGATATCCCAAAGTGAGGGCGCGGTAGCGCTCTGTAAGCAGCCTTGATAGTGGAGTAACAATGATCGAGAGTCTTATTCCCTCTAGTTGGGCATTTGACATGTTGGTAATACTTTGGTAGCACAGTTTTCATGTTACAGTGATTAAAGTCCCCCGCCTCAATTGATATGGCCTCCGGGTGCATGGTCTCCTGTTTGCTAATAACGCCATACAGCTCATCCAACGCCTCGGCTGCCTTGACTTCTGGCGGAATGTAAACAGCCGTTAGCAGTACACAGGGGAACTCCCTGGGGAGATAGAATGGTCTGCACCTTAATGTGAGATGTTCTAGCACTGGCGAGCAGTACTGTGAGGTAATAACCACGTCGGTGCACCAAGTGTCATTGATGAGGAAACAAACACCACCTCCCTTTGACTTGCCCGTGACCGTCCTGGAACGGTCTGTGCGGAACACAGAAAACCCCTCCGGTTGTATCGCCCTGTCAGGTGTATTTGGGCTCAACCACGACTCTGTGAAGCAGAACACACAGCAATTCTTTATGTCCCGTTGTGAACGTAAACGGCTGTGGAGGTCATCCAGCTTGTTCTCGTCGAGAGACTGAACGTTAGCGAGCAGCAAACTGGGGATCGGGGGTCTGGTAAATCGTCCTCGTGACCTCACTAGGACGCCTCCTCGCTTCCCCCGTCTGTGTTTGTTGCTGCTCCGTGGCGGGGTATCCGCGTTGTTGTTGTTGTAAAGTTCTCTCGGTAAATACCGCGGCTTCCAATCGCTGGGAACATCCATTCTTATGTCCAGTAGTGTCTTGCGGTCATAAACAATAGTGCACGACATACTTTGTATAAACACAGAGACATATAACATGAAGACAAACAATAAGACGAGAGCTGCTCTGAGCATGTCGCCATAGTACGGCGCCATCGCCATCGCACACACACAGTGATAGACAAGTGCGGTGTGGCCGTGCCCTAACCGAGTACAGAGTACTTTTTCCACCACTGTGTATGAAATTGTTGATTGTTGTCCCAGACCTCCTTAAAGAGTTGAGTGGGGATAGCATCTGTGGGACAGGATGAGGTTTTGAGTTGGATGACCATTTCACTGAATTTCGCAAATGACACGGGGTTGAAATGGTTAAATACAGTTGTGCAGTTGACAGCCACAGAGTGGTCGAAGGCAGGGGGGGAGATGTGTGCTCTGATGGTAGTGACCTTGTCTACAAAATAGTAAAGAACATTTTCACAGACCTCAAGAGACGCTTCCAAACAAGTGGGCTGGGGAGGATTTAGCAGCTGTTCGATCGTTTTAAAAAGAACACGTGGTTTATCGACATTTTTGGAAATGCCTTGACTTTTCAGTTTTGACAGTACTTTAATATTTTTTCCAACACTCTTTTAAAATGTCATGTGACACATGGAGCCTGTCCTTCCTCCACCTGCGCTCAGCTCTCCGGCACTCTCTCCTGGCAGCACGGGTGGTGTCGTTTAGCCAAGGCTCAGACCTAGGTCTGGGGCGCATGGTTTTTAGCGGCGCAACAGTCCAGGATGCCGACACAAGTGGAGAGAAAGGACGATGTGAGTTGCTCAGTGTCTAGACCCTCAGTGAAACCATTTTCAGCCTGAGCAACAATAGCGAAGGCAGAAGAAAAAAGCGCAGCAGTACCAGGTTTCAACACGCGACACTGGCGCGCAGGAGCGCATGATTTAAAAGTGTCACAGGGCAATACAAAATCAAAAATGACAGGAAAATAATCAGAGAGGACTGGAGCACAAACCTGTACATTCGAAATAGGCAAGCCGTAAGAAATGACAAGATCAAGCGTATGCCCGAGCTCGTGTGTCGGCTCAGTGACATGCTGAACAAGGTTAAAAGCATCAAGTACATCCAAGAAATCTTTAGCCAGTGGCTTAGAGATACAACAGACATGCACGTTCAGATCTCCAACAATTAAGATTTTATCATACTTAATCAGAGCACCAGCCAAGAAATCGGAGAAGTCCTTTATAAAGTCCTTCTTGAATTTCGGTGGCCGATAGATCACCGCACATAGAACCGGGTCGGAGCGACGCAGCTCAAACAAACTCAATTCAAATGAGGAGAATGACAACGGTGACATGGGCTTACAATAAAGACTGTCTATAAAAATAGTTGCTATTCCTCCTGCACGACCTGTAGTTTATAACAGTACAGTCAGGAGGTAAGAGTTCGGTGAAGGCAGCAGACTCACCCGGTTTCATCCATGTTTCCGTCACAAAGAGAATATCCAACGCGTGCGAGGAGAATAGATCATTCAGGATAAAGGTCTTATCCTTCACCGATCTTATGTTTAGCAACGCACATCTGGTTGTGGCGGGGGTATCCGCCACGCGAGCCGCCCGGCTCAGCGGCTTGAGGTTGCCGTGTTTAACTCCACCAAGACGCCGGGGGCGAGGCAGAACAGGGCCGCAGGCCTTGGAGCTCTTCATACGGGTCAACAACTGGTACCAGCCAGGTACGAACCAGGGAGTGGGCGGGTCGGGAAGTGAGGCGGCGAAGGCATGCTCCGTATTCCCGTGCAGTGGTGCGGTAAAACTGAGCTGATTCAGGGGGGAGCGCAAGCCAGGCTTTGACCCGGACTAGCCGGCCGGCTCGTGTCCCTCTGCGCCTGTGACGTTTACGCCTCCGGGGAAATGAGTCCTTAGCATGCATCAGGTATGAGGGTATGTCCGCTAAGTGCGGGGGAACAAAATTCCTTTGTTCATCATGGCCAAGTTCCACCAAGCAGTCCACAGAAGCCTTGATTTTCAATAGCTCCAGACGGTCATAGACCAGGAGAGAGTCGATGGTCCTTGTGACAGACGCTAACAGGAGAACATACAACAGTAGGACACAGACAGAGAGCCTCAGACGGCCTGCCAGCCACACCGGCGCCATCATGAGTCTACTACGGCAAAACTGAATCCATTCTTTTTGAATCCAAAATGAACCTCAGTAAGGCCACAGACTTTATGAGTGGATGACAATGTTATCCCAAGAAATGAAGAGATTACCTACCTGGGTTGTAATTTTGATAAAATGGCAACAAAAGTAAGGACAGTAGCAGGAGCTAATCCAATGTCATTTTGACAATACATGCACCTCAGGTACTCTAGCACCTCAAAGGCATTCAAATCTAAACTACAGACATCTCAAAACAAACTGATCAGACTACTACTAGACCTCACACCTAGGACTCACCTAACCCCTGCTCATGATGCTAGGGTGATACTAGACCTCACACCTAGGACTCGCCTAACCCCTGCTCATGATGCTAGGGTGATACTAGACCTCACACCTAGGACTCACCGAACCCCTGCTCATGATGCTAGGGTGATACTAGACCTCACACCTAACCCCTGTTCATGATCGTTGAACATCGATGCCCATGTACCTGTCAAACTACTTCAATAGAGTGATAAACGCCCATGGGCACAACACCAGAGGGAGCTCCACTGATCTCATCCTCCCCAGATTCGGCACAAACATGAGGATGAATTCATTCTACTATTATACCACCAAAATGTGGAATGTCCTACTATACCAACAGACATCACAAAGTGTGACTCCCTACCTTACTTCAAAACCACAATTTTCAACTGGACCGAGACAAGTCTTCTAGCTGCCAAAATAAATTACACCCCCACAGTTTTTATATAAATATACTTTTACTGCTCCTAGTATTGATTATACCTCAGGGCCTCTTGTGTTATCCTTTTAGCATTATTGTATGTTACTATATTATTTCTTTGCAAACTGTTAATAAAGTATTCAATCAATCAATCAATACAGAATGATTGAAAACAATATAAATATAAATGATATAAACATACAGAAGGAATAGAATGGTAGTTGTTGGGTTAATCCAACAACTACCATTCTATTCATCTGTTCTTCTCCTCCTTTGTGTCATTTCCAGCTGGAACAGAGCAGACATGTGATGTTCCAGTCTATACTTGTCACAACGGGAACTGTGTTGGTGACACATTGCTGTGTGACAGTAAGGACGACTGTGGTGACGGCTCTGATGAGCTCAACTGCTTTAACGAGTGTTTGAACAAGGAGCTGAGTGGCTGCTCCCAGATCTGTGAAGACCTCTACATAGGCTTCAAGGTATGGAAACAACACTGTCATTGTACACAGATTCCACAAAGACACTAATGAAACATCTGGTCATCATCTCTGTTCCTGTCTCCTTACATGATCTGTTCCTGTTTCCTTACAGTGCACATGATCTGTTCCTGTCTCCTTACAGTGTACATGATCGCCACTGGTTACAATTTATCTTCAAATGTATTCATTTTAAATACCCACAATATCTAAATCAATATATGTATTGAGGCATTCCAGCCAACTCTTTTTTTACTGTTCCTACATTTTCAAAAGCAACAGCCAAGAAAGCCTTTATGTTCAAAGCTCCTTCTGACTGGAATAACCTACCGGCAAATATTCGTTCCATTTCATCTTATTATCTGTTCAGAAATACGCTGTCTTCTTATTTAGAGAGTGTATCTACATGTATATAACTAATTAATAACTATAACATTAACATTGTCTTTTAACCATTAATAATCACTCTAAAAATACTGTATACTATTATGACATCTTTGACATTCATGACATTGATCTTTCTGTGTTGATTTAATGATCCATTTTTATGCTTTACATGTTCTGTTGTTTAATGTGTCCTGTTGTCTTGTCTGTTTGTTCTGTTGTGTATCCTGTCATCTGTCTTGTTGTTTACTTGTTTTGTCATAACTGATATTGTTTGTTGATTTGGTTGTTGTAATTTCTTTTTGTTGTTTAATGTTTTTGTCTCCGCCAGGCAATGTTTTGCCCCCTGTCCGTCCGTCCGTCCGCGTGTCCGTCCGTGTGTCTTTGTATCCTGTCCGTCCGTTACCAGCTAATCTCCGGTGCCTCAAAACATGAACGCAGTGTGCAATTTCCGTGACATTTTGCACACCATTCCCACTAGGCCGAGGAAGAAATGCCCCCCTTTTCACATTGACCTGTTATAGCGCCACCAGCAGGTCTGATTTAGCAAAACACATTTTTGGGACAAAATGCCTCAAATCATGAATGCAGTGTCCGATTGAAAGGCCTAAGAAGAAATGACACCCTTTTCACATTGGCCTATTATGTGCTCCGAAGAGTACTTTTTCTAGTTTTTCCCTCTGTTTTTTTTTGGGGGGGGGGAATGTGTATACAGTGTATCATGTACCGAGGATCCCCTCAAAAACGAGATGCTACATCTCAAGGGGCTATTCCTAATAAATAATTTAAATAATCTGTTCCTGTCTCCTTACATGATCTGTTCCTGTCTCCTTACAGTGTACATGATCTGTTCCTGTCTCCTTACAGTGTACATGATCTGTTCCTGTCTCCTTACAGTGTAAATGTCAGCCTGGCTTCCATCTGCAGGACGATGAGAAGACGTGTGGGGACATAGATGAGTGTAACACCACCTATCCCTGCACCCAGCACTGCATCAACACACCTGGCAGCGTCCAATGTCTCTGTGTGGAGGGCTTCCAGCTCAGCCCTGAAGACCCCACCATCTGCAAGTCCACGTCTGGTAAGAAACAACCATAGTCCTGCTTTGAGAGATGTGTGGACCAACTCATACTGTATGTCATGTCTCACTTTCTCCAGAGGTAGAGCCATTCCTCATCTTTGCCAACCTCAAATACATGAGGAAGATGAACTTGAACGGCTCCAATGACACAGTGCTCAAACAGGTGAAAACCATTTTGAAAACCTTTTGACATGTTGGAATGCATTCCTGTCAGACTAACACAACTACTGTGGTGTGACAGGACTCAATCTGGGCAGTGGCTCTGGACTTTAACTATCAGCAGCAGATGATCTACTGGACAGACATCACTCCCCCAAACAGCAAGATCAGTCGCATGAACATCAATGGCAGTGACGTCCAGGTCAGTGTGACAATGACAACAATGAGGACAGATAACAGGGAAGGGAAATCAAATTTAAAATGTTTATACTTATTCAAAATGTTTATTCAAAATGTCCATACTTTCATACGGAATGCCTGGTTGTTCAGCCAGTATAAGTGCACAGATCATGTGCAGTTTATGCGCAGCAACGACTTTAGTTTGAATCCGACTACTTGTCTTGGATTGCATATTTCTCCTCTCTCTGGTAAATGGTAAATGATGCATTTATGTAGCGCCTTATCCAAGACGCTTTACAATGTGTGTTACATTCACACATTCAAACACACATTCACACACTGGGGGTGGAGGAAACCATGCAAGGCACCAACCTGCTCATTGGGAGCAATTAGAGGTCAGTTCAGTGTCTAGCTCAAGGACACTTCGACACTAACTCAGGGGGAGCCCGGGATAGAACTGGGAACCTTCCGGTTCCCAAGTGGCCGCTCTACCTCCTGAGCCACTGCCACCCCCTCTGTACTTGATTTCCTGTCTCTCTCTACACTATCCTATCTAACAAATAAAGCATAAAAAATTGTGAAAGAATTGCTTAAAAAGAAAGAAAGAAAACCTGTATGATTGCTTGTTGACAGGTCCTTCACAACACGTCGATCAGCACACCAGAAGGTCTGGCTGTTGATTGGATAGGAGGAAACCTGTACTGGTGTGACAGTGACAGGGACACCATAGAGGTGTCCAAACTAAACGGGTCGTACCGAACAGTCCTGGTCAACACCGGCCTGGACAGGCCAGTTGGCATGGCTGTAGATGTACGCTACGGGTAAGAGCACTGTGGTGTGATCATGAACCTCATGTTGAATTTATCAACCATCCTGTGAACAAGAAGACTGAATTAGATCTACTAGACCATACCCGTCCGGGGATATGAGCACCCAAAGTATGTGCAGTTTGGGTTATGCGCTGTGCACAGACAATCAGTGTTAATTCAACTCTGAGAGTTACAGGTCCATTTGGTTCCATTTGTACACTCTCTGAGTTACAAAGACATAAGGGAATAGTTGTTAGTTATAATAATAGTAGTTAGTTATAATAATAGTAGTTAGTTATAATAATAGTTCTTAGTGTCGAATCTGGTGGACTGTGGGTTACCAGGCCTAGCTGCTTGGAATAAAGTATAGAAGACGTCCGGACAGGTTTGATCATCATTCAGTTTATTCAGCAACAAGTACAGACATAGCAAATTTTCCAGGGACCCTCTCCCTCAGCCTCACGGCCCGGGGAGTGGGACAGTACTGAGTTACATTTTCAGTCAGCCTATATACTGTAGGTAGCTAGCACATTCGAAACAGGCGGGTACATTTGTGTGTGTGGGGGTCAGTGAGAGCCGATCTCATTCCCTGCACGCTTGACAGATACGGACCAAGAGATAGAGAGACAGTGGTGTGTGTATAGTCTCAAAGCACCTGTTGAGGGCGTCAGTCTACTGAGTAAAAGTATGTGTTTAACACTCGCGTGACTAGCCGGTCAATCTGGACGATTTTGAGAATTTAAAGTGGATTATCTTCTCTCATGAAGCTCCGAGAAAGTTCCCCTTTCATGAGTTTTCCTAACTATTTGATTCAAATCATCTGTTTTTTCTTCTTTCTGAAACGTATTATAAATATGAAATTAGCCCCATATATACCATCCCAGCCGTTATATTTCGGCTAATTTGACCAAACTCACCCTTTCTCCCCCAGGGAAGAGCAGTTGACACTCCCCGCAGACCGGCCCGCAGACCGTCGCAGCGCTCTGTCTATGTTGCCATGTCTGCTTATTATAAGCGACGTTGGGCTTGTTTTTCACGTCTTTCTATTATTATTATTATAATAATATATATAATTACATTATAATGGTAATAATTTTCTACTCCACTACACCGCAGAGGCAAATCTTTTACTTTTACTCCACTACAATTATTTGAAAACTTTAGTTACTAGTTACCCTTTTTCGAATTCAGTCATTGTACCCAGTAAAAGGGATACACTTATTGAATGACCTACCAACTGAAATACAAAAACAAACTGATCTCAAAATATTGAATGTAAAGGTTAAATACTGGTTGAAATCAAACCAAAGTTCTGTTCTGTTACTTTTACTTTACTGGAGTATTTGCAATTGTCTATACTTTTAACTTCTACTCCACTACATCTCAGAGGCAAATAATGTGCTTTTACTCCACTACAATTATTTGAAAACTTTAGTTAGTAGTTACTTTGCAGATATAAATGATTACGTTATAAAACATAAAACACAGAAATACACACTACTTCTTCATGCCTCACTGTTTTATCAGGGCACACACTCAGACAGACACAACGCATGCAGTAAAATGTTCATAGACCTGACTGCTTATTTCTCTCGCAAAACTTGGCAACCCAAACATTCCCTTTTCACTGCGAAGCTGCGAAAAAAGAGCAGATCTACAAGCATAGACCTTGTCACGCAGCGACTATTTTAGGCTTGTAAATCAGATATTTTGCGCAGGATTGAGCACATGTGTGAAACATACGATGTGTTCACTTGTGTGCTTTTTTTCACACAAAAGTAGAGAGAAGCTGTGACCTCACCTCACAAACAAATGGACAAGAAATAATCCTTTTGCAAACAACATCCATGTTCTGTTCGTTTGTCAACAATGATGTAAATGGAAAGTTTATTTCAGCAGCTAGAATGTGACAGTTTTTGCTGCGCAGGCCAGTCCTCGTTTAAGTTCATTGCTTTCACCTCTTGTTCTGCTGCGCACAACAGGGCATATCTCCGCCAGGCCAGGTTTACCTACCCAGGCCATGAAATTCATAGGCAGTCATATTAGCCAATTAGAATGAAATCTGCTAAAACTGACTCACAGAACCATATATAGGCTATATATTGTCGCTGTCGGATGGAAACCTTGTATGTTCTTTTTTTTAGTATTATTTTAAAACAATTTAAAATGGTGAAAATAGCCAATCTACAAGCTATAATTATTAATAATTAAGAAATATTTTATTTTAAATAGTGAAAAATAATTTATTTTATTAATCTTATAATTTAAATGTTTTTTGTTCAATTTTAGCTTTTTTTAAAAAAGTAACTAAAAAGTAATATGTAATGTTAAAAATTACTGTTGCTCAGACAGTAATATGTAACGAAATGTATTACTTTAAAAGGAAGGTAATAAGTAATAAGTAAAAAATAAAGTAACTTGCCCAACACTGGAGCTCACTGACTGAGTAGAGTGCAGTTGAAATGTTAATGGCTATTTAGAAAACAATGGAACCCCCACTGTGTGGGGGAGAAGGTGTTGGCTCATCTGGAGCACAGAGGGGAGACAGTGGCCAATAGAATAGCTGGAAAAAATGTCTTTTTGACCTGCAAGTCAGGCAGCGTATGGGATGGTGAAACCCCAGTCATGAGAGTGTTAAAGGGTATCAGAGGCTGCTCAGATACTTCTGTCCTAAAAAAAACTCATATGTTGAAACCTTGTATGTCCTTATATACAAGCTACAGTTACAGGTCAGAACTTTAAGGATTATGTAATGTTAGATGTTAGACAAGTGTTACATTAATAGCATAATCTTCCACAGTTCTCAACATTACGGAGCGACAGGCCGCAGCTGCGAGGCATAGAGTGCGAGTGCGAGGTCAGCTCACGTTGTGGCTGTTATGTTCTAATAACACACTGTATACAGGGGGTTTGCTGTATGTTCCTATATAGAGGTTAGGTCCCTTTAAGAGGTGTGGTTATTATGGGATGTTGAGTTTACGCGCGGAGTGCGCTCTAGAACAAGGAAGTATGATCTGTACTGTGTGAGACTTGAGTAAAAGGCAGAGTATGTTTTGACGTTGAAACGTGTGTGCGTGTCAGTCTTTTCCAACACAACATTTGGCGACAAGGATGGCTGGATTTAGTCTTCCCCCACCCGAAGTGTTTCTCGCGGTGCCCGGGGAACCCACAGTGCCATGGACACGTTGGCTTACAGGTTTTAATGCCTATATTGATGCGTTGGGATTCTCCGACGAGCAGCTTCCAGACAAAAGGAAGACGGCTCTCCTCGTCCACTGTCTCGGTACCGAGGGCCAGCGAGTCCTTGGAGCGCTCGGGACAGCTACAACTTTCGTTGATACAGTCAAGCTGCTGACGGATCATTTCTCTGGAAAACAACGAGTCCTCATACGGCGATACAGACTCAGGAAGCGTCACCAACGACCCGGTGAGTCAATACAGAGTTTTGTGGCTGATCTACGTGAGCTAACACGAGCCTGCGAATATGGAGCGTTGCATGACCAAATGATCAGAGACCAACTGATAGAAGGCACGTCATGTGACAAGACACGAGAAAAACTATTAATGGAACCTGACGATTTGACATTGACCGATGCAATCAAAGTAGCTTTACAAGTGGAATCTGCCCTAGAATGCTCTGCTCTGCTAGCCAGCCCTGCAGCACGACAACACACAACGCTAACACTGGCACAACAGCTGCAGCACACGGACGCGTCACCACAATTTGCCCCGCCCACTGACGACAGCCTGGCTGTGCAGCAAATGAGTAGACAGCGCCCCACTGTGGGCCCCAGACGCAATTGCAGCAACTGTGGATCTAATTCCCATGACACAAGGGCATCACAGTGCCCTGCTCGTGGACAGGCTTGCAGAAAGTGTTCTAAACTAAATCATTTTGCTAAAGTCTGTCGTTCAGCTCCAACCAATGTGGCACAGCAGCACAGGTTTCCCCAGTCTGGTTCTGGATACACAGAAATTAGTAATATACGTTCTACACAAGTATCATTCAAAACCTGCACAGTGCAGCTGGGGGAGGTTAGTGTGCCACTCATCCTAGATACTGCGGCTGCAGCGTCGCTCCTCAATCTGACCACATACAGGAAATTCTTTTCCCACAAGCCACTAGGACCCCCATCCACAAGCTTGCGGGGGTATGCAAATTCTGCCATTGAGATAGTGGGCACCCTTGACCTGCCTGTCCGCTACGGTACGACGCACCTTCCCTCATTCCCCTTTCATGTGGCACAGCGGGGGACCAACCTCCTTGGCCTGGATCTCTTCATCGAGCTGGGCTTCTCTCTAATGGACAATAGTGGAAGGGCTATAATGCAGGTTTCCCCGAATATACAACAGCAGTGGCCAGCGCTGTTCGACGGCCTGGGCTGTTTGACAGCATTCACTCATCGACCCCTGGTTGACCCTGCCGTGAGACCGGTTATTCAGCCCCTCAGGCGCCTCCCACTCGCCTTCCGGGAGGGCGTCACGGCTGAGCTCACCTCCCTGCTAGAAGAGGGCATCATCGAGCCAATAAATGCAGCACCTTGGATCTCAAACCTGGTGGTCGCACAGAAAAAGTCAGGGGGTCTCAGAGTCTGCGTGGATCTGCGACAGGTCAACAAAGCTGTCATCCCAGACAAATACCCTCTACCTACAGCTGAGGAGCTCACCACTCTCTTCCATGGCTCAACAGTCTTCTCAAAATTGGATTTGCGCCAGGGCTACCTGCAAGTTCCCCTTCACCCAGCCAGCCGGGACCTGACAGCATTTGTGACACACGCTGGGGTCTTCAGGTACACACGCATGCCGTTTGGTCTTAGCTCTGCCCCCAGCTGCTTTCAAAAGGTCATGTCCACGATTATGGCTGGGGTCCCAGGGACAGCAGTTTACCTGGATGACATTGTGGTGCATGGGCCAGACCAAGCCACCCACGATGCCCGGTTACACAGAGTGTTTGAGGCTCTTACCAAACATCACCTGACCCTGAACAGCGATAAATGTCTCTTCTCAGTGCCGACTGTGGACTTCATCGGCTTCCGCCTCTCAGCAGATGGCATTGCACCTCTCTCTTCCAACGTCGAGGCAATACAGCGCATCCCAGAACCGACCTCCGCCACACAGGTCGCCTCATTCCTGGGAATGACCGCTTATTATTTGCGTTTCCTGCCCAACTACTCTCACACAACAGCACCCCTCCGCCAGCTCCTGAAGAAGGAGGAGCCCTGGGACTGGTCAACACAGTGCACTGAGTCCTTTTCCATGCTGAAGACACAATTAACTTCACCTCCTGTCCTCGCCCATTTCAGCCTCTCCAGCCCAACCTTCATCACCTGCGACGCCTCCGCTGCTGCAGTTGGAGCTGTCCTGTCGCAGCTTCATGACGGCACAGAGAGGCCGATCGCCTACGCATCTCGGGCCCTGACACCCACAGAGCAGAGGTACTCCGTGGGTGAACGTGAGGCATTGGCCTGTGTGTGGGCATGTGAACGATGGCACATGTATGTCTATGGCCGTCATTTCGCCATCAGGACAGACCACCAGGCCCTCACAACAGTGCTCTCGACGTCGGGCTCGGGTCACAAGCCACTCCGACTCCATCGTTGGGCGGAACGGCTCCGCCAGTACCATTATGACCTCATCTTCACGCCAGGCAGGGAAAATGTGGTGGCAGACCTCCTTTCTCGCTCCATCACAGCCCCAACCCCTTCTGTCCCGTCATACGATGAGGAACCGGCTCTCATCCAAGCGCTCTATACACCGTTACAGCCAGTAGTCACACTGGAGGAACTGAAAACTGAATCGGAAAGAGACCCAATGCTATCCAAGCTGTGCACGTACATCAGAAACGGCTGGCCGTCCTGCATCCCTGAGGAGTTGAAGCCGTTTGCTAGGATAAAAGACGAGCTCTCCTGCTGGGCAGACACTTGTGTCTCGAGGGGGCTCTGCACCGTTATCCCAAACACTCTGCGTGCACGTGTTCTGTCAATGGCGCATGAAGGCCACTTGGGAATCGTGAAACTCAAGCAGCGGTGCCGTGAGCTGGTGTGGTGGCCAGCCATCGACCGCGATATAGAGCATCTGGTCCAGGACTGCTCACCATGCCTCCTCAGTGGGAAAACCGGACCCCCGTCAACCCCTCCCCTACAGCCGCTCCCCTGGCCTTCCCGCCCCTGGGAACATGTACAACTGGACATCTGTGGGGAGATCCATGGCCGTGGTGTTCCCCACCACCAGCGCTTCCTGGTGGTCGTGTATGATCTCCACTCCAAGTGGCCGGAGGTGGTGCCGGTGGGGACAGTGACGTTGCACGTCTTAATCCGGATACTGGATGGCCTCTTTTCACGCTGGGGGGTGCCTCGGGCCGTGACGACAGATAATGGACCTCAGATGACGTCTGCAGAGTTCTCTGACTTTCTTGCCAGCAGGGGTGTCAAACACATCCGAACTGCTTTCTACCACCCACAGGCCAATGGTGGAGTAGAGCGTTTCAACGCAACGCTGAAGAACGGAATCCGTGCACACCTGGCTCAAGGCTGTGCATTCGAAGAGGCACTCAACCAGACCTTGCTGCACTACAGAGCGAGCCAACACTCCACCACTCTGGTGTCACCAGCGTTTCTGATGCTCGGCCGAGAATTGGAACTGCCATTGCACAGGCTCCGAGCACCAAATGGAAACTTTCCCAAACCCTCCCTGACCCAAATCCGAGATACTGTTGCCGCGCGGCAGCGGGAGACAAAGGAAAAGGTTGACAAGAAGCGCAGGGCGAGGCCACCATCCCTTCAGGTCTCCGACTGGGTCAGGGCTCCACGGCCACACCGACACAACAAGATGGCCTCGTTCTGGTCCGAGCCCAGACAGGTCAGACGCCTTCTCGGCCCCGCCACATTCCTGCTCGACGACGGCTCACGGTGGCACGCTAGTAGGCTGAGGAAAGTCCCAGCACCCTTCTCTGAGCACACGGCCAAGACACAAGCCCCGTTACCATTCCCCTACACCATGGCCACTGATCCGGGGCCACCCCCAGCCCCGGTTCCACCCCCCGCCCCTGCCCCACCCCCTGCAGCGCCACACCAGGAGGCTGTGGTGCCGGACCCAAGGCCGGTGCGGGCCAGGGCTCGGCCTGTTACCTTGCAGGACTATGTCACAAGTTACCATGCTTAGTTGAGCAGTTTCCGTCACAGACTCTTGCCTAGTACATTTATTCATGCTGTCATGTTGTTCTGCCATTTTGATTATACTTTCAGTTTGGGGGGGGGTATGCTGTTGGTTTTTTTTGAGGGGGGGAGAAATGTTATGTTCTAATAACACACTGTATACAGGGGGTTTGCTGTATGTTCCTATATAGAGGTTAGGTCCCTTTAAGAGGTGTGGTTATTATGGGATGTTGAGTTTACGCGCGGAGTACGCTCTAGAACAAGGAAGTATGATCTGTACTGTGTGAGACTTGAGTAAAAGTATGTTTTGACGTTGAAACGTGTGTGCGTGTCAGTCTTTTCCAACACAACAGTGGCCTTGTGGAGTGATTTTGTGCACTCAATTAACACAAATCAAAAGGCTTTAAGCCTAGCATAGTTGTTATAAAAATGAAACGTTGGTTAATACCGGCCAAAGATAAAGAGAAGCCACAAGAGGAGAGTGGCCAAACAATTCCACCCTCAAACAGCCCCAGCCCTGCATCAACCTCTTGACAGGGGCCCAACAGAAGAGAGCACACTCCCGGGAGGAGACCGGGGTGGTGGATAAAACAAAGGAGAAGCAGCCCCCTGACAAGCCTTCCTCCAAAAAGACACGATGTGTGGGTATAAGAAAAAGACAGCAGCCTGCCCAGTCTTCCTCACAGAGGAAAAGAGTCTATCGAGAGGACTATATCAAATATGGATTCACATACAACCAAAAAGAACAACAGCCCCAATGTGTTATTTGTAATGATTTGCTTGCACATGAAAGCATGAAGCCTACAAAAATGCTACGACATTTAACAACTAATCTCACGCTGATAAACCAGTGGCATTCTTTTGCCGAAAAGAACAAGCGTTGCTCGGCGAAAAGGAGACCATGACAAAACAAACTACAATCTCGGCCAAAGCCCAAATGGCATCATATGATGTTGCATACTTAATTGCACAGACAAAAAAGTCACACACAATTGGGGAAATCCTTATTAAACCCTCTGCTATAGTTATGAGTCGGCTTATGCATGGTGATAAATTTGCCAAGGAGCTGGATACAGTGCCCCTGTCTGATAACACCATTAGCAGGCACATCACTGACATGGCACAGGACGTTAAGTGTCAACTGACTGACAGAGTGAAGAAATCAAAATATGCTTTGCAGTTAGATGAATCCACAGATATTGCAAACTGTGCCCAGCTGCTTGTATTTGTGAGATACCGTATTGAAGGAAAACTGGAAGAGGAGCTGCTCACTTGCACTATGCTGGAGGGAACGTGTACAGGCGAGGACATTTTCACAAAACTTGACAACAAGCTAAAAGAAGAGGGACTGTCTTGGGATGATTGCATCGGGGTTTGTACAGACGGTGCGGGGGCCATGATGGGGAATAGGACGGGACTGAAAGCTAGAGTCTTAAAAGTGGCTCCTCACATAAAGTTTACGCACTACATTATTCACAGAGAGGCTCTTGCAAGCAAAACACTCGAACCAGAGCTTAAAAGTGTTCTTGATACTGCGACAAAAATGGTCAACTTTATCAAATCACGTCCACTCAACACCAGGCTATTTGCAACTCTCTGCAACGAACTGGGCTCGGAACACGAAGGCCTGCTGTTCCATACTGAGGTGAGATGGCTGTCCAGGGGAAATGTTCTCACCCGCCTGTTTGAGCTGCGGGATGAGGTGCGCTTATTTCTGATGGAGAAAGCACCAGAGCTGGCTGAGCACCTGACTAAACCTGAATGGGTAGCAAGGCTGGCGTATTTATCTTGCATATTTGATAAACTGAATGGACTTAATCAGTCCTTGCAAGGTGACAACACAAACATCCTGTCCCTGAGTGATAAAATCCACGCATTCACAAGGAAACTCGAGCGCTGGACTACGCGAGTTGAATTGGGCAAGATTGATATGTTTTCTGAGCTTCATGAATTAATGGAGGAAAATGAACTAAGTGTTAACATTGTGAAGCGCTCTATCACTGCTCACCTGCGAGCCCTCCAGGAACGCTTTCACAAATATTTCCCAAAGGAAACAGCACCAGAACAATATGACTGGATAAGATCACCATTCACTGTGACAGCTGCGCAGCACCTGTCATCCGACCTGGAGGATGCACTTGATGAGCTGTCAAGCGATCGGACCTTAAAGACAGCGTTTGATTCTATGCCGCTTGCCGAGTTTTGGATTTCAGTGGAGAGGGAATACCCACAGTTATACAAGACTGCAATGGATGTACTGATACAGTTTGGATCTACGTACTTATGTGAAAAGACTTTCTCAGCACTGACTTATATTGAAAATAAGTACAGGTCGAAACTAAACGTGGAAAATGATCTCCGAGTGGCCGTGTCTCAAATTAAACCCAGAATGGACTTGTTGTGCTCCCAGCATAGTGCCCACCCATCTCTTTAGGTACTGTAAATGTGATTGATTGAATTCTATCTATATTAACTCTTTGACTGCCGTGGACGCGTTTTCGAGTCAATTGCTATTCGGTTCAGTTGGCCGTCGACGCGTTAGACGCGTTTTGGGTTTTCAGTGGTTTTCCACTAGATGGTGCCCTTCCGCATCTTTTGGTGTCCTTGACTCGTCTGGGTCACATACGGTTAACCAGAAATCACGTGATCAAACCAAAACAAATAAATAGCCCCCAGCACCTCTGATGTGGGAGTAGGTACGATTTGAGCAGAGACAGACAGTGATTGATGAGAGACAGAGAGAGAGAGAGACATAGAGACAGAGAGAGAGATAGAGTGGATAGTATTAGTTTATTAGAGTTGATAGGGAAGGGAGATTTAATTAGATTTAGTTTATTGGCGTTGATAGGGAAGGGAGATTTAGTTAGATTTAGTTTATTGGCGTTGATAGGGAAGGGAGATTTAGTTAGATTTAGTTTATTGGCGTTGATAGGGAAGGGAGTTGACAGAGAGAGAGGAGCGAGGGAAAGAGCAGATTTAGTTTATTGTTGTATTTGTAATAGTATTGTATGTTTATAGTGAGTTGAGAGAAGGGCGTTGAGAGAGAGTGAGGAGTGAGGTGAGTGAGACGTGAGAGTCTGCTTCCAGCTGCAGATGAGTGGAAGGAAACCAACTGGTTCCAAAAACACATCCCCTTCACTGCAGACCCTGGACCTCGCGGTGCTGCTGCTGCTCTCCAGTCTGAGGATCCAGTGGACTTCCTGGAGCTTTTCCTGCCTGATGAGCTCCTGGAACACATTGTCACTCAGACAAATTTGTACACTGACCAGTGCATAGCAGCTGTCAACAGAATGCAGCCTCATGCTAGGGCTCAGCAATGGCACCCTGTTGACATCCCAGAACTAGCTGGAGCTGACGATGTACTGGTCGACTGAAGAGATCCATGCTACCCCCTTCTTCAACTAAACCATGAGTCGCAACAGGTTTCAAATTATTTGGCGTTTCCTTCATTTCAGTGACAATGCTACTCCTGCACCTGGTAAGGACAGGATGTTCAAACTCCGCCCAGTTTTGGACTTCATGGTCACCAAATTTCGTGACATGTACCAACCAAACAAAAACATTTGTATAGATGAAGGTACACTGCTGTTTCGTGGGCGGCTACATTTCAAGGTGTACAATCCCATGAAACCTGTCAAATATGGCATAAAATCCTACATCCTGTGCGACTCAGAGACAGGATATTGTTTCAACATGAGGCCATACTGCGGTCGTGGAGAACAACAGATTCCCCTGGTTGACACAGTGGTCGGTCTTCTGGATGGTTTAGCCGGTTCTGGCCACAGATTGTATATGGACAATTTCTACAACTCTGTAGGCATGTGTGACATACTGCTAGGCCTCCAGACCCATGTCTGCGGTACACTGCGACGGAACCGAGGCGAACCACCACTCATTCGAGAGCTCACTAGTGCTTACCTGAAAGTTGGAGATACCATTGCAAGGCACAACAACAAGGTGATGGTCTTGGCGTGGCGGGACAAGAGCATCGTGAGAATGGTCTCCACTTTCCATGAGAACGAGACCGAGAACGTCACAGTATGGCAGAAAGGCCAGAAGGGTGAGCAGAGTCAGAGAGTGGATAAACAGAAGCCCTCTTGTGTTGTCGCATACAACAATTCCATGAACGGGGTGGATAGATTGGACCAGAACATTACATACTACCCGTTTGTAAGAAAGTCCAACAAGTGGACAAACAAATTTGTAACCTATTTGTTTGAAATTTGTATGTACAATGCATTTGTCAGGGACCATCACCACGCAGGCGATGCAGGGTTTGCTCTATACCGCCCAATCGGAGCGAGACGAGGTGGTACTGTAAAAAATGCAATGTGGCCTTGCACCCGGAGGAGTGTTATAAGAAGTACCAGTCAGATGCACACTACAACACAACTGAAAGATGGCAGTTCCAAAAGTTCAAGGCGATGCGTTGTGAGCTTGTAGATCAGCTATTTTCAAATAGCCAAGTGTATAGGGTTACTAAAGTTTTCAAATAATTTGTGGAGTAAAAGTGCAATGTTTGTATCTGAGATGTAGTGGAGTAGAAGTATTGAAAATTGGAAATAAAAAGTTTTACGCTTATGTACCTGTACACAAGATGTAAAAATAACCTGTACACAAGATGCAATAAAGTACAACATTGAACATCGAATAGTTTTTTGTTTTTTATATGTATACTGGAAGCAAGCTAATTATCCTTTTTCTAACTCAGAATCAGAATCAGAATCAGTTTTATTGTCACATCACAGGTTTACAAAGTAAAAAAGTGGGTGAAATTCATTTTAGTGCAGCTTAATAAAAAACAACACCACAGCAGCCGTAACAGTGGACTGGCACGAACTTTACTGAAAAACTCTGGCAGTCAAAGAGTTAACAAGATTATTAACAGTACAAGCTGCAGCTGTACTCAAACGTCATACTAAAAGTATAACACAATTTACACATACAAATTTAGTTTTCATTGTGGTCTGTTCACTGTTGTACTTATGGTTAATAGTAAAAAACTTACTTATATACTGTAAATATTTGGTTGTTATGTGTGTTATTTTTGTTTGTGTCATTATGCCTATGTGTTGATAATATCCCTAGGCTTAATACATTACATGTGCGCTCAAATAAGCACCAAACGTGCTTGTTTATGTTCATAAATGTCAACTTTTCTATACTGCATAAATTAGTATACATTAGCATAAATTAGGGTTAGGTGGGGTCGCGAGTCAATAACAGCCATATTTTGGGGTCGCGGGCTGAACATTTTGGGAACCCATGCTTTAGACAATGGGTGAAGATTAGCCTGTGCAGACAGCTAGACTGGTTAACCAACTTAGTGAATTATATGGTTTTAGATTTGCTTGTAATGTCCATAAAATATAAGTAATATGGTCCAATAATATACGACATTAATTATGATAATAGTTAGTTAAAAACACGGAAAACTCAGTAAACACGTTTTATGCTGAATGTCAGTTTGACGCCTTATTTTGATAACCAGCTGAACCGGACGTTCGATGATCTGAACTGGCGCTGTGTTGACGCACTTCGACGTAAACGACAGAGGCAGTGTTGCCATGTGTGCTTATTATAAGCGACTTTGTCATTAAATCTAAATCATAGTTTTAGTCAGTTGTGACAGCCGCGTAGCGTGGACTCTAATGTTGACCCGGCCAGATCTGTATCCCCCCCCCGCGCGTTTTATGACACATACGCACGCGAAGCGTGCACGATTTTTAAATATGATTTAATTAATTAAACGACCATAAAGCAACATTAACACACTCTACCATCCTTCAGTGGTGGAAAACGTAATCAAATGTTTTACTTAAAGTAAAAAGTATCAATACTATCATGGATGAAGTCTTCATGTTGCCTGTCTACTAGTACTGTACAATCACTGTATGTGTGATTTGTTGTGAATAGTGACCCTGACACAGTGTCTCTCTGACAGATACTTGTACTGGACAGACATAGGTGTCAACCCTCACATAGAGAGGATGGGGATGGACGGCACCAACAGGACAGTCATCGTGAAGGAGAAGATCACCTGGCCCTTTGGTCTGACATTAGACTACATCAATGATCGCATCTACTGGGCTGATGCCAACCAGGATTACATTGAGTTTGCCAACCTGGACGGAACAAACAGACACACAGGTAACACACACCAGCGGCGGACTGGCCATTTGGCGTACCGGGCAAATGCCCGGTGGGCCGCTGGGCCAGTGGGCCACTGGGCCACCCAAAAAAATGAAAAATATTTTCGCTCCCGTTTCAGGATTAGTACTGTCATTTCTGGGTCGCGCGGCCCAATTATTAGTTACGTTAATGTTTGGGCTCGGATTATTTCCAGCAGGGGCCTCAGTGCGGCTGCAGAGTTCATGTGCAGCCCAGGTCTGAAACAGTGAAACGCTCCCCCCCCCCCCCCCCCCGTTGACAAAACGCTCCCCCCCCGTTGACAAAACGGCCCGGGGGGTGGTGGGCCGGTTCGGACCAAAATGCCAGGGCTGAATTTTGGTCCCAGTCCGGCCCTGACACACACGCGCACGCAAGCGCGCATGCATGCATGTGTGTCTAAGGTTACTTGTCTAAATGTGTTGTTATCTACAGATTATTTGTCCATAGTCACAAAAAGGTTTTTGTTTATTTTGGGCAAGATTTTAAGAACACAACCTGTAATTACACAGTTAACACGTTCATTATTTAAGTTAAATCACTAAGCTGGATTTCATGGCTGTGTATAGAAATAATTTTCATGAGTAGTTGAAGGATAGCAATGAAAGAAGTGAGATTATTTACGTTTATAATATATACTTTATTGATGCATTTGAACACATAATGTACCTTTATTCTAAGGATAAACCCCTTGATATGTATCATCTAGTTTTCGAGGGGGTCCTTATCTTGCCACAATAATTGACAAGCACCAGTCGCGTAACGAGGCAACAGTATGCCCCGACGCGAGGTGGTCACAGCGGGCCCTCATGTGCACCCGGACTGCACGCACGCGTGCGAAAATGTGCCGGTTATTAGTGGTTTCTGATACTTTTTTCGCGGGTTTGTGACGGATTTCGGGTACATAAACAACAGTTAACAATTACAATGTTGGGGCACACCCAAGTTTATTTTTTAATTCATTTTTTATAAATTTTATATATTTAACTTTTTTTTTTTTTTTTTTTTTCCTGGGTGGGGATGTGCCCCTAACGTCATGGGCCCCAACGCAACCGCGTTGTCTGCGTGACGGTAGTGACGCCACTGACAAGCACCACTCATGGAGTCTACATGATTGCATGTGGAGGGTCTCCAAGCAGACACATGGCCCAACTAACTCCAAAAGTTTCACTCAAATTCCTCAATATTCTGCCTGTAACCATACCTGCTTCCCATACCATTACTGTACTTGCAGGATGTACAATTAATATTAAACACATTATTCCCCAATACTTATGCAAATCACTTCCGCAGGTAGTGCAACGTCAAAATGATCAGCTTTTGGACAACAGATCTACAAGCTAACAACGCCTCGCGCCTCGACGCGCTGTTGCCTTGTAGATCAGATCTACTGCCAGCAGTCCCTCCCCCTCAGATCTACAAAGTAACAACGCCGATTGTAAATCGGCTATTTTTGGCTAAACCTTTCCTCAGAAAAGGGATGCTAGGGTTCAAGTGGCATATCACACAAAGATTTGGCAGACCCCTGTAGTAACTCTGAGGACCCCTGTGTGTGTGTGTGTGTGTGTGTGTGTGTGTGTGTGTGTGTGTGTGTGTGTGTGTGTGTGTGTGTGTGTGTGTGTGTGTGTGTGTGAGTGATATCTGAAATGAAACTGAAAGTGACTTTGTAACTGCATAGGCCATTGGTTCTCAAAGTGGGGTTACCACAGGGGTCCTTGTAGACTAGGCAGGACTTCAGAAAATGTGCTTATTTACAGTGCTGAAGGCAAATCGTGTTAATTTATGGCACACATGTTTTTTAGGGGTATTAAGGTGTGCTGAATCCAAATTTGCTGTGTGCCAAGCTCAAAAATGGCCGCTAAGCCCTCAAAATGGATTATTTAAAGATGGCGGCCGCCACTATGCTGGAATATATGACAAAGCATCTTTTTGACTAAACGAGGTAGAAACTTGATTGATTTTCTCTTTTTTAGGTTTTCATTTATGGGGAAGCCAATTAAATATTTTGATTTGAAATTTATTGGTGAATATTTATCCAACCAACTTTATCCAATAATTTATATGTTCCCAATAATTATGTCCATAAATGTGTCATTATATAAAGGTAACCAACTCCATAATACTTGTGAAGAAACTGCTTTAAAAGCATATTGCAAGCCTGTGGTATAAAGTGTTCAGCGGACCAAAGTACAGAATGGCTAAATGCTACAGGAAAGAAGAGTGGAGGCTTAGTAGGTATTACCAGAATAGTATTTGCACTGAGTAGATGGACATTGTCATATAATCTGAGGACAGGCATTGTTTCTCAAACAACTGCTTTGCTAGAAATGACATCAGGCAATGAAGATGATGAGTACACACACAATGAGTGCACAAAAAAAAGAATGGAGAAAGACGACTCTGATGAAGACAGAATAGTTGTGTCAATGAAACAGCATGGTGTGTTTCAAGATGGTGGCGACACATTGAAAAACATGATCAACAAGGATGTAGTCACATCTGAGATTCAGGAATCTCTGCTTAATGCAGAAGAACTTGGACAAGCACAAATGAAAGTCTTTGTCGAGAAACGTCTGTGTGAGCCTCCAGATAGTGACCAGCACCTGGCTCTGAAACCACCTAGGGCCAAGACATTTGCCTCTTTATATGAAGTTGTGCAACTTTCCAAGGGAAAGCAAAACACTATCAAAGTGGATAGGAACATTCTACAAATAGTAGGGGGTACTAAGCACAAAAAATGGCCAAATCGTTACGCGGCGGATAAAAGCATGAAATTTGATACAGATGTCCCTTGGGTCATCCTAAAACATCCTAGAAGGGGTGCCCAAAAAAATCTCAAACAGGAAGTGAGTTATGGACAAAATTCAAAATGGCCACCTAAACTGTTGACCGTTGACTCAAAAGACACCAAAAGAATCTCCAAAAAGCATAAAATTTGGCACATATGTCCCTTGGGTCATCCTAAGACATCCTAGAAGGGGTGCCCAAAGGAATCTGAAACAGGAAGTGAGTTATGGACTAAATTGAAAATGGCCGCCTAGTGTTGTCGATTGACTCAAAAGACAACTAAAGAATCTCATAAAAGCATACAATTTGGCACACATGTCCTTTTGGTCATCCTAAGACATCCTAGAAGGGGTGCCCAAAAAAATCTTAAGCAGGAACTGAGTTATTGACAAAATTGAAAATGGCCGCCTACAGTGTTATCCATTGACTCAAAAGACAACTAAAGAATCTCATAAAAGCATACAATTTGGCATATATGTCCCTTGGGTCATCCCAAGACATCCCAGAAGGGGTGCCCAGAAAAATCTTAAACAGGAAGTGAGTCATTGACAAAATTGAAAATGACCGTCTACAGTGTTGTCGATTGACTCAAAAGACAACTAAAGAATCTCATAAAAGCATACAATTTGGCATACATGTCCCTTGGGTCATCCTAAGACATCCTAGAAGGGGTGCCTGAAATTATCTGAAACAGGAAGTGAGTTATTGACTAAATTGAAAATGGCCGTGTACAGTGTTGACAGACGATGCAAAAGACACTCATAAAAAATAATCTCATATAAAAGCATGAAATTTGGTACAAATGTCCCTTGGGTGATTTGAATGCATCCTAAGGGGTGCCAAAAAAAGTTTTAATAGTCTCTCAATGGAAAACACTCCTCCCACACGGGCTGCACTGCTACAATATTCAAATCGAGCAGCCAATCTGGCATTTGGTCCAGAAGCCTGAAAGCTATGCAATCTCTACCATCTCCTGACAAATATGGATGGATTAAAGTCGCTGATTCGTGGACACCTTTATGGACACTCTTGCCAGAGGCTGCTTAAGTTTGTAGAGAACTCAAGTGTGGCTGCAAAGCTGAGCCCTTCTGTTCGAGAAAGTGTAGATGCCGGGATGCTGGGTTACCTTGCAGAGCATTATGCCAATGTGCTGGTAATTGCGAAATGGCACACATGAATACATGTACTAGTTACTAAACACTAATCACAAAAAACAGTAATGATCAAGAAGAAAATACATGAGAAGATAGAGTGTAAAACAAGCAAGAAGATGTAGAGTGCAAAATAAATAAGATGCAGAGAGTAAAATAAGAATATGCAGAGTAAGATAAGATGCAGAGTAAAATAAATAAGAATATGCAGAGAGTTAGATAAATAAAGAAGATTCAAAGAGTACAATAAATAAATTATGCAGAAAGTAAAATGAATAAGTGATGTAGAAATGAAAACAGAAGGTAGACTGCAAAATACGGCAGGTTATGCACTGCATAACCTGTCGTATTGAGTCTGCATAATATGCAGACTGCCATGGTCAACTGTTTAAACAGCCATTTAGAATTTCTTCAACATGGTCCCTTCCTAAAAAGTTTAATAAACAAGCAATAAATAACCTCTTCTAGGATATATTAAGAAGCACTCAATGTACGTACCAAATTATACACTTTAATGACGTCCCTTTATGTTTTCTTTTGTGTCAACTGCTTTAGGCGGTCACTTCCTGTTTAAAACCTTTTTGGGCACCCCTTGTAGGATGCGTTCAGATCACCCAAGGGACATTTGTACCACATTTCATGCTTTTATGAGATTCTTTAGGTATCTTGCATCATCTTTCAACACTGTAGGCGGCCATTTTCAATTTAGTCAATAACTCACTTCCTGTTTCAGATTATTTTGGGCACCCCTTCTAGGATGTGTTAGGATGACCCAAGGGACATATGTGCCAAATTGTATGCTTTTTGGAGATTCTATAGGCTTTTTGAGTCAATCGCCAGCACTGTAGGCGGCCATTTTCAATTTAGTCAATAACTTACTTCCTGTTGAAGACTTTTTTGGGCACCCCTTCTAGGATGTCTTAGGATGACCCAAGGGACATGTGTGACACATTTTATACTTTTTGGAGATTCTTTAGTTGTCTTTTGAGTCAATCGACAACACTAGGCGGCCATTTTCAATTTGGTCAATAACTCACTTCCTGTTTCAGATTTTTTTGGGCACCCCTTCTAGGATGTCTTAGGATGACCCAAGGGACATGTGTGCCACATTTTATGCTTTTTGGAGATTATTTTGGTGTCTTTTGAGTCAACGGTCAACAGTTTAGGTGGCCATTTTGGATTTTGTCCATAACTCACTTCCTGTTTAAGATTTTTTTGGGCACCCCTTCTAGGATGTTTTAGGATGACCCAAGGGACATCTGTATCAAATTTCATGCTTTTATCCGCCGCGTAACGATTTTTCACTTAGTACCCCCTACTAAAAGGCTCATTACAGCTTACAGAGCAGGGCGCCAGGTAAACCTTGAAAACATCCTTACGCATGAACTCATGACCATCCCACTATCTTTGGCCACAACTAATGGTAGTCAACATTCCACAAACAAATCTGTGCTAGTAAACATACTGACAGAACAAGTCCAAACCTCTGCAAAAGATACACTTGATGATTCCAGCTGCCTGCTCATTGATGGCCAAGCACTCGTGATGGCACTAGGAAAGCAACCTGGAACATTTGGTGAATATGCCAATATGTTTGCTGGAGCTGTGTTTAGAATGGGAGAAAACTGCCAGAGGATTGATGTAGTCTTTGACAGGTATCAAGAGGAAACGATCAAAGCAGGCACAAGGATTAAACGCAAGCAGCGCCACCGACCAATACGTCGTAAAATAGAGAACGAGTCAGTTCCTCTTCCACCAGACTGGTCTAGCTTCATGGCACTTGAGGAAAATAAAGCAGATCTTGCTCTAATGCTTTCAAACCATCTGATTAACATTAGCATGACTGGGGTTTCATTATCCCACACACAGCCTGAAAAACTGTCATTTTGATCCTCAAATCAGGCTATCCTATCGGTCACTGTCTCCCCTCTGTGCTCCAGACGAGCTTCACACCTTCTCCCCCAAACAGTGGGGGGTTCCATTGTCTTCTAAATAGCTATTAACATCTCAATTGCACTCTGCTGAGTCAGTGAGCTCACTCACTTGTTGCAGGCAGGCAGAAACATAATAAAATAGGCTAACTTGTAATGGTAACTGCAGATTCTGTATGTAAAATCTTTATTTAAAAAAAAGCGTATAAAACAGCTCGATCTGTAGCAGTACATTAAACTCTTGAGTGAAACATGGATATCCTATGTGACCGCTCACAGTGGTTTGAGACACAACGGCGCCATGGTAATTTTTCAGGTTTTTACATATTATGAAAGTACAGAATGTAAGCTTTCATATGATGTATCATTCATTGAAATTGGACAATATTTGAAGAAGATGTGATCATTTTAAACTTGTTGAACCAGAAACTCCAAAGTATAGAAAATGCCCTGGCAAGGGCCATCACCACACCAGGTTTATCTGCATCAAAGCTGTAATAGAGTAGAAGCAAACATTAAAAAAATATTGTCAACTGTTACAACACATAATTTTCACAAAATAGAATAGAATAGCTAATACAATGACCATGATAATTACCTGAAGTGTTGGTAGCTCTTAAGTTGTGGGAACTTGCGGAAGTAGGGAGACAGATACTGCTGCCAGTTGTAGCTTTCAACCAGCACTGTGCCATCTTCATGTCCCACAATCTGGGAGACGTTCACCCCCTTCACCTCAGAGCTCTTAGTCATCACCGTAGCAATGTCTGCCAAGGTGTCCACTCTGCTCTTCCTGAAGACTTGCTTGAAGCATCCAAAACACCAGTCTGGACCAAACTTGGTGTGGCCGGCAATCAGGAGGTGGATGCCTAGCTTCTTGTGAAGCTTGTGAATCGTCCGCCATGCACAGTACCACAGCACATAATTGTTCTTGTTTTGCCCACTGCAGTTGTCACAATGTTCAAAATGGAGGGCTCCTGCAAACTTTGGAAGCCATTTTTAGCCAATCAGGATGGAATATGAAAAATCTGAAATACCCGTTTTGTTTAATGACTATAGAGATACTGTGTACCGATTTGTGTGATGTTTTGACAAAATCTGTAGGAGTACTGTCAAAAAATATGTTTTGCAAAAAGCGGCCTCCTGGTGGCGTTATAACAGGCCCATGTGAAAAACAGAATGACACACACACACACACACACACACACACACACACACACACACACACACACACACACACACACACACACACACAGATTCTTACCTGTTGTGCATAATCAAAGCTGTAGTGCATTGTGATGTCCTTGCTTGCAGGCGTGGAGGGGCCAAGAGACAGCTGCCATTCCGCACAGATCTTCTTACAGGCAGCCGTCATCTCCTGGTATAACTCTCGCTCTTTCCGAGCAAGTGCTAGGTGATCGATTTGCTCCTGGTGCTTTTCTGCCATCTTCTCGTCGCTTATGTTGACACTTCGGCTTAGCTGGTAGTTGTTTTCATGGCACTTCCAGCACAGATCGGTCCTGGGTTTGATGCTTGTTGATTTGCATGCTTATTTAATCCCTATTCAAAAATTATATAAATACTTAAAAAAAAAAACTCAAGTAAAATATTTTAAAAGAATAGCAGATCTACAAGCTCAGTGACTTTTTAATTAATTTATTCAAACAAATAAACAATAATCACATACCATCTTCCATAGCAGCTTTGTAGAGACGCCACACTGAGGCTTTGGTGACATTACTTGGCAGCAACTTTAAACTGTAATCTTTGTGACCAGGGTGTCGACCTGGCAGGGAAATGGCATGGATCTCTGCATAGTTTGTGATGAATGTCAGGACACTTTTGATGTCCTCAGTAGTCAGGAATTTCTTGTTTGTCCTTGGGCCTTTCTTTCTCTGGCGTGGTGTTAAACCATTCTCCTTGTAGTGTTGCTTAAGGGCATGGAGAAGGTTGTTGCTGATCCTGGACAAAACAACAACACAAACACTTGGTTACAAACTAACAGCTAACAACGTCATGTAATACATGGATACATGGTTTGTATTTACTGTTCAGCGTTTGGATCCGGTCTAGAGCCCGCCCATTGTATCCGCTATTTACACCATACACATGCATAACGTTCACTAACTGTTTCCGTGTCCGTCTAGACCGGATGTTGATTGTACGTGGCTGTATGCTTGGTTTCTATTTACTGTTCAGCGTTTGGATCCGGTCTAGAGCCCGCCCATTGTATCCGCTATTTACACCCTCCACATCCATAACGCTCACTAACCGTTTCCGTGTCCGTCTAGACCGGATGTTGCTGCTAACAGCACAGTGTAAAACCAAAACACGCTTTTTTTTTTTTCCTGTTAACCGTCTTTCTAAAGGCATCATAAACACACTGGTTTCAGAGACTAGCCCCTGAATATAAACAAGACAATAATAATAAACTGAAACTCACCCATAGACGAAGCAAAATGTAGCGCGACACACCACGACGGCATTCACCATGTACGTTGATCTGTTGATCAGTCGCTTCTTATTCACTTTCTTGGTGGACTGAGTCATTTCTGAGTCATTCATACACGTCTTTATAATCCCCAAAATAACCATGTCTTTCTGGTCCTTTGACAATGATGCCATGTCCGTTCTGGTCTCCCAAATCATGTCTGGATCGAGTTGTTGACTGCACGAAACATGCAGCCCTTCTACGTTCTCTTTGGATTTGGATCTCTTTTCGCATTTGCAATCAAAGTTTCTAATCTTCTCCATTTCTGCTGGTCGATCATTGTCCACTGCGACATTATTAACTTCTGTACATAGTAACAGCGGGCCAATTCCGACGTGTACGCCACCGGGAGCGGCTGTCCCACCGGTTTCATCGTCCTCGTTGTCAGAACACAAAGTGCTGTTGATTTGATCAAAAACAATGCTGTGGTCTTCATCTTCAGAGTCGGATTCGTCCGTGAACGCTAAGTCAGAGTCACTGCCACCGTGTATGAAGTCCAAAATAAATCCTTCCAGAATGCTGTCCTGTCCTGTCCCAGTTCCTCCATTCAAGGCTTTTACTAAACGTGTTGTACTAGCCATGAAGAATGCTGTTGTGTTTACTATCTGACAGAAACACGCTGCTACTTATGGGCGGTACTTTGGTGCGTGAAACTGGAGAACAATGACTAGCCAGGCCAATCGAAACTCTGGTTGGAATGTTGTTCAACCTCCAAAATACGCACAGAAACTCTCTTAGAAACAGAGCCATGTTCACAATCTAATTGTAACCATTTAATGACTATTAAACGGCTTTCTGGTGGAATACAAACCTTCTTTAACATTCGAACTGTGTTAATATGGGAAAAAAACGAAAAACACATAAAATTAAAATCTAACTTTATTCACCATTTTCGGCCGTTTTGCAACTCACGACTTCTGTACCAAACCACTGTAAGCGGTCACCTATATGAAGCCTCTGTCTAATTACGTGACTGTCTCCATTGTCCAAAACACATGGATATCTGGACAAACCAATATTATTATTATTCATAATAATACTATTCAGATTATTTGCCTATTATGCCTAAACATAAAGCGTCTCCTTCTATCATCACTTTCCACGTCGCTGACAACAGCGCAACACGTGAACACGTTGGTATGTTTCCACATGTGCCCAATCCTGCGCAAAATATCTGATCTACAAGCACAAAACAGTTGCTGCGTGACAAGCTGTATGCTTGTAGATCTGACCTTTTTTTCCGCCACTTTGCAATGAAAGTGAGTTGAAAATGGGTTGCCAAATTTTGAGAGAGAAATAAGCAGGCAGGTCTATGAAAATGTTAGACCTAATAAAAAATCATTCCCAAATTACATTCATGAAAGCAGTGAATTCAACAAGTGTATCCCTTTTACTGGGTACAATGACTGAATTCGATGAGGGATAATTTAATAAAACTGTCAAAACTAAGCATGTTGTATTTTCTAAGAATTGTGCAATGGTGCCATTTCATTCGTTTTTTTATCCATTATTTTCAGTGCTTGTTTATAAAGTGATGTGATTGGTTTTATTATTGACTGTTTTATATCTTTTATTTATATCTGCAAAGTAACTAGTAACTAAAGTTACTAATGAGTAGCACCAAGTCAAACGTTGAATAATAAGATGATGATGATGATGATGAAGAGGATGATGAAGGACCTGTTAGCACATCTTCCATAATTAACACTAATACAAAGGTTCCAATCTTTCGGCCATTCCAGAGGAATGCACTGAAATCAAGCCTTGAATAATGTAATTGTGTGCATGCCAATATAGTAGCTACTTTGTTACAGGTCAGTCAAAGTCCAGAATTAAACAAACAACACAAAATGAAGGAAAACATTGCATTGTATTATGGGGTTTATAGCCGAGGCTAATTTGCAACCCCAGTCCCTGGTTAGACCTAATAAAAAATCATTCCCAAATTACATTCATGAAAGCAGTGCATTCAACAAGTGTATCCCTTTTACTGGGTACAATGACTGAATTCGATGAGGGATAATTTAATAAAACTGTCAAAACCAAACATGTTGTATTTTCTAAGAATTGTGCAATGGCGCCAGTTCATTCGTTTTTTTATCCATTATTTTCAGTGCTTGTTTATAAAGTGACTTTACAATGACTGAATTCGAAAAAGAGTAACTAGTAACTAAAGTTTTCAAATAATTGTAGTGGAGTAAAAGTACAAGATTTGCCTCTGAGGTGTAGTGGAGTAGAACATTATTACCATTATAATGTATTATATATATATAATTATAATAATAATAATAATAATAGAAAGACGTGAAAAACAAGCCCAAAGTCGCTTATAATAAGCAGACATGGCAACTTAGAAACAGCGCTGCGCAGAGGTTTCTCTCTCTCTCGCTTTCTCTCTCTCTCGCTTTCTCTCTGCTACACTATAAACATGCTTTACGCAATGCTTCGATGAAATACAGCATTTAGAGGTTAGATTTATGGGAACAACACAGTTATTTTAATATTATTTCATTATTAGTAGGTATTGGACTAATGAAGTCCCTTGGCCAGGCTGAAAATGCAAATCATCCATTAACTTGAACAATGAGTGTCGGCGGCCCGCTCTGCGGGGGGTCTGGAGGTGTCAACTGCTCTTCCCTGGGGGAGAGAGGGTGAGAGCGGTCAATTCAGCCGAAATATAACGGCTGGGATGGTATATATGGTGTTTATTTCATATTTATAATACGTTTCAGAAAAAAAAACGGAGATGATTTGAAACATATTTAGGAAAAGTCATGAAAGGGGAACTTTCTCGGAACTTCATGAGAGAAGTTAATCCACTTTAAATTCTCAAAATCGGTCAGATTGATGGCTTAGTCATGCGAGTGTTAAACACAGCCCAAATAATCTAACCATCATTGTTGTATCAGGGGGGTTTGCCGAAGTGACCACTGTCAAGTCATCGGATCCAGATCTTGAAGTCTCTTCTCTAAGTGCTGACCATGAGGAAGCTGACACACGACTGATTTTGCATTGCATCCATGCTCAGATGGAAACACTAGTTGTGTCAGCACGTGATATACAGATGTGCTTCAAGTTGTTTTGTATAGGTCGTACACAAGAGACTCTGCCACCAACCTCAGATGCAGCAAAGTTTCACATCATGCGTTCCTACTATCAAGCTCTTGTCTGGAACCAAGCTCACTTGCCACATCCTGATCTTCCTCCAGTGACCGAAATGGGATGGATGCACCTGAGTGGTCAGTTGGTGCCACGGCTGCTTTCTCTGCCACCTACAGTATGCCAAAAGCATGCAGGGAGATCATATCATGCAGTTGCACAAAGGGATGTCTCAGCCAACGCTGCGGCTGCAGGAAAGTACGCATGGAGTGCGTACTTTCAGATTTCAAGCGTGCAATTGCAAGAAACTTGGCAACACCTGCCAGAACACTGAGCAAATACAAGTCGAAAACACAAATTAAGGCAATTATACAGCTTAAAGCAATTATTCATTACCAACCCCCCCCCCCCCCCCAAAAAAAACCTTATTCATTACCAAAGAGGCCAATTTTCACAATATAAATTATATAAAAGTGGTTCCTTCACAATTGATCTTAAATCAGAATATTGCATTGTATTCCCCATATATGTAAACATAAAAAAGGACATTTCAGTCTATTTTCTACCTTGTTTAATCAAACATAGTGTTTTGGTATGTTTCAGCATAGTGGTGGCCGCCATCTTTAAATTGTCCATTTTGAGGGCTCATTTTTGAGCTTGGCACACAGCAGATTTGGATTCAGCACACCTTAATACCCCTAAATAACATGTGTGCCATAAATTAACACGATTTGCCTTCAGAGTTAAGATCTTTGGAAAACTGACCTAGTCTATTGGGGGGGAACCAGCGGGTGCCCAGCAATATGTGTTAATATAGCATCACAATAACTTTAACCACTTTAACCTTTTATACTTTGGCTATTCAAAAATAGCAGGTCTACACGCTTGGAGATCTGAAAAATATTTTTGAAAAATCTTGAACATTTGTGCAAATCTCTGAATATATATATTTTAACGCGAACATTTGTAACTCAAATCTTTGCTTCTGGGGTCCCTGGAACAAAATATTTTGAGATGGGGGTCCGTAGCCAAATGTATATCAATGTGGGGGTCCCTGGCATGAAAAGGTTTGAGAAGCACTGCGTTAGGCTATTCAATATTTGTTTTCATTTCTTTAACTAATATTTATTTACTTTGCAATAATTCAACTGTATGGCATGCTAATGTTTTGAGACATATTGTATTTTATTACTGCACAATAGTAAATACAAACATGTTTTAAATAACTAATCTCAATATAGACCCATAATCATGTAGCTCTACAACAGACGCACAGCCATGACAGCGATGTTACAAAAAAAATCACACCCAGTGTGAAGAGAGTGGTGCCTTTCATGAGTTAATTTCTTTAAGCTATTATTAGCCTAAGACTGCTTTAAAATAACTTTATATTGGCAGAAACATCTTTTAAATATGTTGTTACGTCCCTATAGTCTAGAGGAAAAAGGGATGCAACATAAATTGGGAGTGAAACCCATTTTTATTAATAGCTTAAGATATTCACATTAAATTGAACACTTTAACAAAATCATAGGACACACGGAGCAACTCAGGGAAATAAACATAACAGCCCTAAACCTATAATCTTGAGTGTTAAAACACTAACCTGACAAACAGAAAATAAAGTACAATAAAGTCCTAAATTCTCTACTCTAATCTAATCTAACAAAACATGACTTTAAACAAAAAGCTAGCTTCCGTGGCCCATTGCTTTCACATAATACACATTTACTAAATAACTCAAAACAGTAACTTAAATGTACTAAACAAAGAGCACCAAGTGTGTGTGTGGGTGGACAGCACTACTGCAAATGCTGCCAGAGACCACAGGTGTTCACAGATCTTACGGCCCACCGGCCGTCTGGCGGCCCGTAAATGAAGCGGCCGTTCTGGAATTTTCCCGAATTTCCCAGTGGCCAGCACGTCCCTGCACCCGTAACAATTTTAACTCACTTAACACTCGCATGACTGAGGTTTCATACTCCTCCACCAAGCCTGAAAAAAGGTCATTTTGATCCCCAAATCAGGCTATCCTATTGGCCACTGTCTCCCTCTGTTCTCCAGACTAGTTCACACTTTCTCCCCCAAACAGTGGGGGGTTCCATTGTCTTCTAAAGAGCTGAGAGTTGAAAATGGGTTGCCAAATTTTGAGAGAGAAATAAGCAGGCAGGTCTATGAAAGTGTGTATAAATTAATTATTTCCGTGGACTTATTTCCTGTGTGTGTGTGTGTATATATATATATATATATATACACACACACACACACACACACACACACACACACACACACACACACACACACACACACACACACACACACTCTAAATACATTATAAATGTATTCTAATTCTTTGAAAACAGATGCTTCAGTAGAAAAAAACGAAACATACCTGGTCAAATTTGGAGACAGGTGCTGTATCACTATCAGGTGGTGGTGGCACAACTGTAACCTACATGTGTTGGCCAGGGGCATGGCCACAATAATCACATGCTGCAATGTCGTTCTGGGTTTCATACACATCACATGTGCACTCCAGGCACCTGCCTCTCATTATACCGCGCTTGTCTTTCATATTTGTTTTTAATACAGCAAGTGTTCTCTATTGATGATGCGTCGCGAGCAGCGCGACTTTTTAGCGATATTAAGGTCAAGTATTTCTGACAACTCAACCTTTCTATCAGTACGGGTAGCTCCTGAGTAAATTGTCAGACTCTGAATCCGTGCGCTCCGTCGTCTGCGGTATCGAATTCCACTCAAGTCATTGATTTTCTGCGATGCAATGTTACTTCTTGCGGTCAATTTATTTACTCGAAGTTAAGGTTAGGAATAAGATTAGTGTATAATAGACATCATTTTACTGAGGTAAATGTCATTGATATTTTTGGGGGAGGGTCATTCTTTTTTTTTTTATCACTTGGGGAGGGTCATTGATTTTTTTTCCCATTCAGAGGGAGGGTCATCGCATTTTAAATTAGGGCACATATATTTCCTCCATGCCCCCCCTTCTGTAAATTTCGACTGGTCCCTAATACCTAAGACCTAATAAAAAAATCATTTACAGAAGGACATGCATGCTCTAATCTAAACAAGTACGAAAAAATAACATTCCCAAATTGCATTCATGAAAGCAGCGAATTCAACAAGTGTATCCCTTTTTTTATAAGCACTTTATATTTGAAATCCGAACGTTTATGTAGATGTAGGGCTGTAAATGGAGAAAGTGCAAAAAACAGGTTGAAGTTTCGTCATGACTGTCATAATATGACCGTGATGTAATGCTGCTTTAAATTTAGTAGTAGCAAGCGAACTATAGTAACTTGTAAACAACCCAGTGACAAACCTATATTATTATTATTCATAATAATAATATTCACATTATTGTCTGAGCGTAAAGCTCTCATTCTATCAGCTGTCCACGTCGCTGACAAACGCGTCTCCTCTCCTCCTCCCTCAGTGCAACAAGTGAACACAATGCTATGTTCCACAAATGTGCTCAATCCTGCGCAAAATATCTGATCTTCAAGCATAAAACAGTTGCTGCGTGACAAGCTGTATGCTTGTAGATCCTATCTTTTTCCACCGCTTTGCAGTGAAAGGGAAAGTTGAAAATGGGTCGCCAAATTTTGCGAGAGAAATAAGTCAGGTCTATGAAAATGTTACTGCATGCGTCGTTGTGCCCTGAGAAAACAGGCATGAATGGGGTAATAGCCGAGGCTAATTTGCAACACCAGTCCCTGGTTAGACCTTTCTATATAAATATATACCTAATAAAAATGCATGAAGCTCTAATCTAAACAAGTATGAAAATATATTTATATCTGCAAAGTAACTAGTAACTAAAGTTTTCAAATAATTGTAGTGAAGTAAAAGTACAAGATTTGCCTCTGAGCTGTAGTGGAGTAGAAAAGTATTACCATTATAATGTAATTATATATATAATTATAATATTAATAATAATAGAAAGACGCGAAAAACAAGCCCAAAGTCGCTTATAATAAGCAGACATGGCAACATGGACTCGCTGCTGCGTAGGGAGTCTGCTCGTCTACGGGCCGCTCTGCGGGGGGTCTAGAGGTGTCAACTGCTCTTGCCTGGGGGAGAGAGAGGGAGAGCGGTCAATTTAGCCGAAATATAACGGTTGGGATGGTATATATGGTATATATTTCATATTTATAATATGTTTCAGAAGAAAAAAAAAACGGAGATGATTTGAAACAAATATTTAGGAAAAGTCATGAAAGGGGAACTTTCTCAGAGCTTCATGAGAGAAGATAATCCACTTTAAATTCTCAAAATCGGTCATATTGATAGCTTAGTCATGCAAGTGTTAAGTTACTTTTAAGTACTTAAAGTACGTTTACTCAAATTGTAGATCGGTCTTTTTAGTGTGTGTGTGTGTGTGTGCGTGCGTGCGTGCGTGCGTGCGTGTGCGTGTGTGCGTGCGGCTCTACTATACTCGTCCCAAAACACAGTCGCCCGGGGCCAATTCCGCCGGGATTCACCTGCTATAGCGTAAGCTCACTAAAACGGTGCCAAAACCTAACCTTATTCCACAGACATGGGGAGATAGACTCAGGGACAGAGAAAGAGGGGAGCACAGGACACTCAGCGTTGCCATGTCCTCTGATTATATGCAAATTTGCCTTACTTTTCACCACAGTGTTGCCATGTCCCAAAATTATAAGCGACTTTGCCCTACTTTCACACAATACTCTCTCTCACACTGTGAGGTGGCTGTAAGGTGGATCTGCGATGCGAAGTGGACGACGCGTCACGCTTGACGTTTGGGCCGCGCAGCGACCCGAACGTCTAGTCACAAGAATACAACGTCTAGTCACAAGAATACAAAGAGTACAATAAGTACAATAAGGGTATGTTCATGCAATAATATGACCATAAGAATTGTAATTCACTTTTTGGTCTTCACTCCTATGCTAACAAACCTAGAAATACCCAACTCCAAAACTACAGTAAAACTAAATAAACAGTTGTAATTGACCTTCTTCACAGTTGACACTACAACACAACCAGTGGATATTCAACAATTCACATTAATAAGATCTTATCTTAAAACTATAAATCATATTATTACCATGAAGTTCAGATTAAATTCACGAAGCAATAAGACACAGACAGCCATGGTTTCTGAAATGGATCACTCTATTCAAGAGAACAGACAGGTTAGAGTACGATGGTAAAAAGTCTCATCTAAGTGTTCTCTTTTGATTGATTGATGTACTTTATTTAGTAAGACATGAGAACAGTACATAACAATACATGGAAGTACAAATTCACAATACAAGGTCTACTAAACTGGAAGACTCATTAAGCACTGAGCTTGTTTAAGATGAGATCCCCATGCACACAAATCATGATGACATATAAGAGACAGACAGATATACACACTACTATACAGAATGTCATACAATCAGTTTACAGGTTACTGGTATGAAGAGTGAAAAATATGTACAAAAGAAGAAAGAGAGAGGGGGGGGGTAGGGGGGTAGGTTAGGTTAGGACATGGGGTAGGTTAGGACTTGGACAGGGGCCATTTTTGAATTGCAGCCTCCTGAAGGTGTATCTTCAGGGCAGTTTTGAAAGTGAGTAGGGTTTTACACTCCTTTACTCCTTTTGGTAGGGCATTCCACATGTTTGATGAATAGCATGAGAACGAGTTAATTCCCTTTGTTGAGCCAAATCTGGGTTGAACATGATTTGTGGAGCTGCCTCTGGTGTTATGATCATGGACTACATTAACATTTTGGAAGTATTTTGACAAATACAGGGGGATCCCAATGTTGTGGTGTATCTTGAAGACCAGGCCCATAGCAAGTTGCTGTACTCTGTCCTCAACCCTAAGCCATCCAATCCTAGCAAAATGAGCAGGGGTTAGATGGGTTATGTGATTGAGGCCAAGAAGTAGCCTTACAAGTTTGTTTTGGGATGTTTGGAGCCTTGTTTTTAAGGCCTTGGAGGTGTTGTGATACCATGAAGTGCATGCATAATCATAATGACCTTGTATGAGGGCCCCTGCAAGAATCTTCAGAGTATTCTTACTGACTAGACGATCAATCCTCCAAAAATAGCGTGTTGTTTGGTTGACCTTTTTGATCACTCTTTCGGCGTTTTTGTTACCGGAGAGGTTTGCCTCCAAGATGGAACCCAGGTAGGTCATTTCCTCCTTTCTTGTGATAACATCGTCACCCACTTTGATCGTGAAACTATCAGCCTTGCTAAGGTTAGGACTGGACCCAAAGAGGATGGATTCAGTTTTACCCAGGTGTAATGAAAGTTTGTTGTCGGAGAGCCAGATGCAGATCTTGTTGAGTTCAGTGCTGAGAGTTTTCTCAACCTGCGAGTCATCTGCGAACAGGAACAGTCTGCAGTCGCAAGCTGAAGACATATCATTCACATATATCAGGAACAGTAAAGGTCCTAGTATACTTCCTTGAGGAACACCACAAGTCACTGGGAGGGGAGGGGACTGGGTGCCGTTTACTTCCACCACTTGCTCCCTCCCTTCCAGGTAGGATCTCATCCAGTTCACCGACGTATCATCAAAACCTATTGCTTTGAGCTTATTGATCATAATTGGGTGATTAACGGTGTCAAAGGCCTTCTGGAGGTCCAGCATGACCATGCCGCAATATTTGCCCTTGTCGACATCTTGTTTGATAGAGTCGTTCAAATAGAGAAGGCATGTGTCAGTGGAGTGGTTTGTTCTGAAACCAGATTGGAATTTGTAAATTAGATTGTTCTCGGCAAGGTACTTATCGACCTGTTCATAGACTATTTTTTCCATGACTTTCGAGATGGAGCTAGGAATAGAAATAGGGCGGTAGTTGCCAGGGTCTAATTGGTTTCCTTTTTTGTACAGAGGGGTCACCCTTGCTTTTTTTAAGTCGTTAGGGACCCGTCCCTGTATGATGGAGAGGTTTATTATGTGAGTAATGTTTGGAGCAATGGAGGCGGCTGAGTCTTTTAGAAATTTGGCGGGGATGTTGTCGAGTCCTGTGGCTCTGTGTTGTTGAAGCGCACTCAATTTTTTAAACACCACATCTGTTGTCACAGGGGAGAGTTTAAAATCATCTTTGCGTACACCTTGTTTTTCGTAAAATGAGTCAACATACTCTTTACCATGTCTCCCAGAGTGAGGGGGTAGTTTTTCAACCAGTTCTGAGGCCACGGTCGTAAAGAATATGTTGAGGATTTTACTCACTTCCCGTTTGGTTGTAGTGAGAGTGTCATTCACCTTGAGGCTTATGTTTGCAAACCTAGCTTTCAATTTCTTGCTGCAGCCTAGTTGGTTGTTGAGTAGCTTCCAAAGCTCTCGTGGTTTGCTTTGATTTTCCTCAATTTTGACATCGAGGTAGCTTTTTTCTGCTAACAGGAGCATGCCATTTACCTTGTTTCTTAGCATGTTTTTCTCTTTTTCAAGTTTAGCTACGTGGGATTCGAGACCTTTGTTAAAGCATTTGGCGAGTTTGATCCTACCTTTATAGAACTCAGAACACTTTTTGTGTACCCCAGTACTGCAGGGAGAGGGTTTTAAAAGCATTCTTATCAGTAAATGGTAACCAGGGCAACATACCCAGGCTTCACATAAACATCTGACATAATATCTTATACATTAATGGCTCCAAGTTGTCTTCTTGGCTGGGGCAAGTTCTTCTGATGACGTGACCTTCCTTCAGATTTAGGCTTAATCAGGCGTTGCCATAGCACACAGAGTTCACCCTGACCCAAACCTGAAAACAATTGCTCCTATCTAACATTATTATTGCATACCGAGAGCCGATTTGCAACAACAAAGTTTACAAAACAAAACAAAATCTGTCTCCTGGAGAAAGTTTATGAAACAGAGACCTGTTGACTCTTATCATTCCTGCAGCTCTTAACTGCCTTATCCAGAAGCCTGTACTCCTCATCTTCCATCCTCCATCTCCAGAGCCTCCTCTTCTGTTCCCTTCTTCTTGGCCATCTTCCTCTCATCAATGTCCATGTCCCGTGTTATCCATCTTTCCTGGTTGGAACCTCTTCTTCCTAACACTGCCTCTGCAGTGTCAGAGATGGCATGGGAGAACTCCACCCACTGCTCTTCAAAGGATGGCGGATGCTGTAGTACCTTGAGCTTCTTGCTCAACCCCTCACAGTAGCTTTTTGATGGAAAAACTGATAGAATGAACATCTATCAGTGACGAGCGCCACCTTGTGCTGGTGCAGATTAAATCCAGCTCATTCAGGGTGTCACCACCAGTTGATACCCATGTCATCTTGTGGATCCATGTGTGTTTGAAGGTGGTGTTGCCAATGCTGAGACCGTTGAAGGCCCGTGTGGTCCCACTGTGGTGTGAAGGTGCCTTCTGTCACTGTCCAGCTTTGCATTAAGTCTTCAAGTCTTCTTCGAGCTGGGTGTAAAAGATGTCCCCGTCTTCCTCGGGGGCAACTTCGGTAAGGGCATAGACTTACACAATGGTCACTTTGGCATGTCGGGTGTAGAGCCTTGCCGTGATGATGTGTTCGTTCACCGGCTTACACCCAACTAACAATTGTGCTGCACATTACGGTCATTTAGCTGACGCTTTTATCCAAAGCGACTTACAATAAGTGCATTCAACATAGGTAGGGAGCAAAACTACTAATCACCAGAAGTATTAAGTGCATTCTCTTCTAAAACAAGCAACTGAGAGTATACCTAGTGCTAAAGTAAAAGTGCAATATATCAGCTACCTACTTTCATAAACAGATGAGACAAAATAGGAAAATCAAATGAGCAAGCGCTAAAAAATAATAAGTGTATCGACTAAACAAGATCCAATAAAATAAAACGAGTTCGTACAACTAGTTAACAACAAGTAGGCAAGGCGAAGAGGAAGGATAGTGTTCCCTTTAGAGGTGGGTTTTTAGCCTGCGGCGAAAGTTGGGCAGTGACTCTGCTGTCCTGACATCAGTGGGGAGTTCATTCCACCACTGTGGCGCCAGAACGGAAAAAAGCTGTGACCGTGTAGATCAGCCAGAAGGACCACTGAGCGACAAGGCAACCAGTCGGCCCTTGGCGGCAGACCGAAGTGGTCGGGTAGGGGTGTAAGCATCGACCATAGCCCGGAGGTAAGAAGGAGCTGTTCCTTTCACTGCCCTATAGGCTAGCACCAGGGTTTTAAACTGGATGCGAGCCGCTACGGGGAGCCAGTGTAGAGAACGGAGCAGGATAGTTGTGTGGGAGAACTTGGGGCGGTTGAACACCAGACGAGCCGCAGCTTTCTGAACAAGCTCCAGAGGTCTGATGGCAGACGCCGAGGCACCAGCAAGGAGGGAGTTGCAGTAGTCAAGGCGGGAGATGACAAGAGCCTGGATGAGCACCTGGGCTGCCTTCTCCGTGAGGAAGGGGGGAATCCTCCTGATGTTGTAGAGGAGGAATCTGCAGGACCGTGTCACCGATGCGATCTTTGCCGAGAATGACAGTTGGTCGTCCAAGGTCACACCCAGATTCCTCGCAGTCCGAGTAGACGTCACCACAGCATTATCAATGGTGATGGCCATGTCTCTATGCGCACAGCCCTTCCCCGGGAGGAACATCAACTCTGTCTTGTCCAGGTTGAGCTTCAGGTGGTGCGTCGACATCCACTCAGAGATGTCATTCAGACAAGCAGCATGCACATGTGGAGAGGATGAGGCCGACTCTATGAGTATGGTGGTCTTGCTTCCCAGAGTAGAGAACAGTTGCTCCATCCATCACGAGGCACCCCTGGTCAAGATTGAAAAGTGTGGGAGGTTTTGGCTGGTTAAACACCTCCCAGAAGTGCTCCACCCAACTTGTGCTGCTGTCCTTGCCTCTGATTGGCACAACAGAGCTGCTCCTAGGGCTGGTTAGCTTCCAAACGATCCTGTAGTGTCTTCATGTTATTATTTTTTGCTGCCTCCTGTGCCTCCCTAGCTTTCTCCTCTGGCCACATTCTCTTATCATTCCCTTCAGTTCTTAACTGCCTTATCGAGGCGCCTGTACTCCTCATCCTCCATCCGCCATCTCCAGAGGCTCCTCTTCTGTTCCCTTCTTCTCGGCGATCATCCGCTCATCAATGTCCATTTACTGTCTGTTATCCATCTTTCCTTGTTGAAACCTCTTCTTCCTAACACTGCCTCTGCAGTGTCAGAGATGGCGCAGGAGAACAACACCCACTGCTCTTCGATGGATGACGGATGTTGCAGTACCTTGAGCTTCTTGCTTAAGTCCTCAAAGTAGCTTTTTGATAGGTTGTCGTTCTTCAGTTTGTCCACCGCATAAGGTCTCTTGGGCCGCTCCTTCTGCACCTTCCAACATTCGCTCCACTGGGAGTGAACATCTATCAGTGACGAGTGCCACCTTGTGCTGGTGTAGATTAAGTCCAGCTCATTCAGGGTGTCACCACCAGTTGATACCCATGTCATCTTGTGGATCCATTTGTGATTGAAGAAGGTGTTGCCAATGCTGGGACCGTTGCAGACCTGTGTGGCCCCACTGTGGTGTGAAGGCGCCTTCTGTCACTGTCCAGCTTTGTATTGAAGTCTCCAATCAACAGCTTGATGTCATAGCTTGGGATCTCTTCGAGCTGGGTGTAAAAGATGTCCTCGTCTTCCTCTGGGGCAACTTCGGTAAGGGCATAGACTTGCACAATGGTCACTTTGACATGTCTGGTGTAGCGCCTTGCCGTGATGATGCGTTTGTTCACCGGCTTACTTCCAACTAACACTTGTGCTTCACAGGTGGAGGATGAGGCCGACTCGATGGGTATGGTGGTCTTGCTTCCCAGAGTAGAGAACAGTTGCTCCATCCATCACAAGGCGCCCCTGCCGAGGCGATAGTCTCTCATCGTCTTAAGCACCTGGTCCATACGACCACATTGGAACAGTGTTCGGACGTTATAGGTGCCTACTCTGGTGTTGGCGTTGAAGATCGGGGTCATCCGGGGTCGGGCTTCCTGTTGGCCTTCACCCGACCGAATACATCGGAGGACGTGCCTTCTCTTTTTTGCCGAAGTGTACCGGAATGGCTTCTTCTCGTCTGAAAAAAAGAAAGAAAGCTACCAAACATAAAAAAGAAAAATGCTCGTTATTAGATTGTTCATAAAATATCATGAAATAACTTTGGTAGAGCTTTGCATTGTATAGTTACCTTGCCATGATGTAACTCCAAAGGTGGGCGAGAAATAAAAAAGAGTTGCTCCATTGGTTAGAAATTGATGATCGTGTGGCCCACCCCCTCCCCCCCCACCCCCACCTTTCAGATGACCAGGTCCAGGCCTGGATTTACACAGTTCCCCCCCATCCCAACCAGAAAAAAAGTGACCTTTGGTACCTACCAAAAAGTGACTTTTGGGACCTACCAAACGGTGTCCTTTTGGCACCTACCAAACAGTGACCTTTCAAATGAACAAGGTCTTGTGGACCATTTCAAAATGACCAGGTCCAGCCTGGATTTGCAGAGGCAGATGAAAACAAAAACTACACTACCAACATAGTCATAGATTCAACGTCGGCCTTCAAACCTGAAAAAAAGAGCCAAATCTTTAACCACATCATCACACGTACGACACAAACGGCATCCAACACGAACAGCATAGCTGTATACACCACAAGCAGCATCCAACAAACTGCAGCATGAAGCAACTGCAGCATCCAGCAAAGGAAAAGGAAAAATTAGGACCGTCACAATTATTATTACATAATTATTTAAGATAATCGCAATACTTTTTTGGGATCATAGTCATAATCGTTTCCATGTTAAAATATGTTCATATATTTTCAAACATTTAAAAAAAAATCACACTCAGTGTGAGTAAGCGGTGCCTATTCTGTTTGATGAGTGTGTGCTGTCATTCAGGCGGTACAAATCTATTTGATGTGTGAGTGCTGGTATTGAGGCGGTACTAAAAGAGTATTTGTACAGTTTTTATCAACTTTTAAGTATTTTTACTCATTTTAACTATGTTTAAGTATTTTTACTCATTTTAACTACGTTTAAGTATTTTTACTCATTTTAACAACCTTTAAGTATTTTTACTCATTTGAGTACTACTGAGTATTTTTACTCAATTTAAGTACTCTTAATACTCTCAATGTATTTACTTTAAGTATTTTTAGTCACTTTATTTAATTCAGAGTATTTTTTACTCATTTTTAATACTTTTAAGTATTTTTACTCTTTTTATCAACTTTTAAGTATTTTTACTATTTCTTTCAACTTTTAAGTATTTTTACTCATTTTGAGTACTTTTAAGTATTTTTACTCAAGGTATTTACTTTTAAATATTTGTACTCTATTTACTTTTAATAATTTTTACTCACATTGCAGATCAGTCGTTTTTGTGTGTGTGTGTGTGTGTGTGTGTACACATGCGCACCAGCCTGTGTGTGTGCATGTCTTTAAGTGGCGCATGTGTTGCACTGTGTCCTGTTTGTGCTGCAGCTGCTTATGCCGTGCTCGGACGGACGGACGGACACGCAAACACACACGGTTTTTTGATTGATTGAATATTTTATTAGGCAAAAAATGTAAAAACAGCACAGTTACATTTAAAATACTTTGTCTAACAGGTCCGTTCATAAAAGTCCTTGCGGACTTGTTTCCAATGAGGGCCTTGGTATTCAATTCATAGGCATATATAGTGGCACCACAGTTCAAATATCATTACAAAATAAACAGCAAAAAAAAATAACACTATGTACAACAAAAAAATCACACCCAGTGTGAAGAGAGTGGTGCCTTTCATGAGTTCATTTCATTAGTTACTTTTTACAGACTTTGATGACTTCAAAGTATTTTTTACTCATTTTAAGTACTTTAAAATGTTTTTACAGATTTGTACGTGTTTTTACTCATTTTAACATCTTTTAAGTATTTTTACTCATTTTAAGTATTTTTACTCATTTAAAGTATTTTTACTCAGTTTAGGAACTTTAAAGTATCTTTACTAATATTTAAGTATTTTTACTCATTTTAAGTATTTTTACTCATTTTAAGTATTTTTACTCATTTTAAGTATTTTTACTCATTTTAAGTATTTTTACTCATTTTAAGTATTTTTACTCAAAAGTGTGTGTGTGTGTGTGTGTGTGTATAATTAGTGTAACTGGTTGCATCTTTGTGTTGCAATCAGCCGCAGCTGTTGAGGCTGTGCTCAAACATACAGAGAGGCCGTGCTCATACGGACGGACGGACACTAGAGAGGCCGTGCTCATACGGACGGACGGACACACGGACAAAGTCAGTCCTTGGAGTGGCTAGCACCACTCAAAAATAAAAAAGAGGGGGGGGGGAAATATGTACAAGAACAGGGGGGGGGAGGGTCTGCTGTCTAACGGGAAAATGGTACTACCTCCTCCTTTGGCCTCCTGAAAGGTGATTTTTTAAGGCTCTTTTAAGGTTCGCGAACTGCATTTTTTGAGGGATGGAGTTAGACTATTCCAATCCTGGGTGGCAGTGCTGTAGAAGGAGAATTTGCCCATGTTTGATTTATGGGTGGGTGGTACCAAATTGTTGTTAACGCTCCCTCTGGTATTGTGACTGTGGGTGTCGCTAACCTTTTGGAGGTATTTACTCAGATATGCGGGAATAGGGGGCATATCGGGCAAATTTGCATTTACAATTTTGAAGGCCAGTCCCATTTTTAGTTGTTTAACCCTGTCTTCCACCCTGAGCCAGCCTAGGCTGGCAAAATGGGTGGGTGGGTCATGGGCCCCAATCCGAGGAGTAGCCGAATCAGTTTGTTTTGGGAGGTTTGAAGCTTAGTCTTCAGTGACACTGAGGTGTTGGAGTACCAGGAGGTGCAAGCATAGTCAAAAAGTGGTTGAATCAGGGCCCCAGAGAGGGTCCTGAGGGCCTGAGGGTTGACAAAAGAGGAAACTCTGCCCATAAATTTGGTTCTCTGGTTTACTCTTTTGACCACCTTTGTAGCCATGCTTTCACCTGTCAGGTATTTGTCAAGAACACAACCCAAATAGGTAATCTCTTCTTTGCTAGAGATAATTGTGTCATCGACTTTGACCTTGAAATCATTTACATCCATCTGTCTGAGGGAATGTTTGGTCCCAAAGAGAATGGATTCAGTTTTCCCAAGGTGTAGTGACAGTTTGTTATCGGTAAGCCAAGTACGGATTTTTGAGAGTTCGGAGCTGAGCGCCTCCTCAACTTGCAACTTGTCCTCTCCCGAGATCAGGAGTGCCGAGTCATCAGCGAACAGGAACAATTTGCAGTTACAGGCAGCACTCATGTCGTTAATGTATAGAAGAAACAGTAACGGCCCTAGAATGCTGCCCTGAGGGACCCCACAGCTCACCGGGAGGGATGAGGACATGGTTCCGTTGATGTCAACCACTTGTTCTCTTCCCTCCAGGTAAGATCTCATCCAGTTTAGTGATGTGCAGTCAAAACCAATCGCCCTCAGCTTATCAAGTAAAATTGAGTGGTTTACAGTGTCGAACGCTTTTTGGAGGTCCAACATGACCATGCCGCAGTATTTGCCCGCGTTTACCTCACGTTTGATGTAGTCGGTCAGATACAGTAGGCATGTGTCAGTGGAATGGGAGGTTCTGAAGCCCGATTGGAATTCAAACAACAGTTTATGCTCGCTGAGGTAGCTGTTGATTTGTTCTTGAATTAATCGCTCTACAACCTTTGAGATGGAACAAAGGATGGAAACAGGCCTATAGTTGCCAGGTTCTAATTTTCTTCCTTTTTTATGCAGAGGGATTACGTGACACAGGCTGATGGATAGGTTTGTGATTTGGGCTACTATGGGGGCAATAGCAGTAGCTGCGTCTCTGAGGAATCTGCGTCCCCCCCCCCCCCCCCATGCAGACAAATCCGTGGATAGAGAGAGATCTCCAAGCTCTCGATCTCTAGGGCATCCTCGGGTTGAGCCTTCCAGCGGCGTATCCCTCCATCTCCATCCTCCGTCCGTCCGTCCAGTCCTGTCACGATTACAAATTTAAGTTGACGATTAATTGTCATACAAATAATTGCGATGAACAATTTAATTGTATTTTTGGCATTGAACATGTGAATACAATTTTCATATTGTCTTTAAGGCTTCATAATAAATAAATCAAAACTTAAATATACCAAGAAATTACTGACATATTTAATAATTTTACACTTTCAAAACATTTTTTTTTTTTTGCGGGAATAGCTGATCTACAAGCTTGCAACGCGTTGTAAGCTTGTAGATCTGCTATTTCAGCTTTTTTTTATTTCAACGATTATGCAAAATAATTGCGATTATCTCAAATAATTGCAATTAGACGATTATGTAAGAATTGTGACAGGCCTACGTACATCTGGCTAGCTTCACCAGATCACCTCTGAGTCGTCATTAGAGGTGGATGTTCTGGGAGGGTGTTCTACTGCAGGTGAGAACCTCAGTCTCCTGGTGTCTGGGAGGGTGTTATACTGCAGGTGAGAGCCTCAGTCTCCTGGTGTCTGGGAGGGTGTTATACTGCAGGTGAGAGCCTCAGTCTCCTGGTGTCTGGGAGGGTGTTATACTGTAGGTGAGAGCCTCAGTCTCCTGGTGTCTGGGAGGGTGTTCTACTGCAGGTGAGAGCCTCAGTCTCCTGGTGTCTGTGAGGGTGTTCTACTGCAGGTGAGAGCCTCAGTCTCCTGGTGTCTGGGAGGGTGTTCTACTGCAGGTGAGAACCTCAGTCTCCTGGTGTCTGGGAGGGTGTTCTACTGCAGGTGAGAGCCTCAGTCTCCTGGTGTCTGTGAGGGTGTTCTACTGCAGGTGAGAGCCTCAGTCTCCTGGTGTCTGTGAGGGTGTTCTACTGCAGGTGAGAGCCTCAGTCTCCTGGTGTCTGGGAGGGTGTTATACTGTAGGTGAGAACCTCAGTCTCCTGGTGTCTGGGAGGGTGTTATACTGTAGGTGAGAACCTCAGTCTTCTGGTGTCTGGGAGGGTGTTATACTGTAGGTGAGAACCTCAGTCTTCTGGGCATTTATGGCACAAGAACAAACCACAGTCCGTCTCCACTCTGAGAAAGAAAGAAAGAAACAAACAAACAAACATGAATTAAAGTGACCGAGAGCCAGATATATACGTATACTGTGTCCTGTACACAGCCTAGTATATCTAATCAAACTTATATAGCATCCCTATGCTGAGAGGAACATTAGCCAAAAATAGCAGATGGCAAAGTGGTTTTGGGAAAAAGGAGCAAATCAAGTACAGAGCCAAAGGTCAAGTTTACAAAGTATTGACGGTTTAAGTGGTTAAATGTCTACCATTAATTCACACAACACTGATAGTCAATGAATCTATCAATGAAACCTATGGTAGTTTCATCCATATTCCAGAGTTCTTGCCATGCCCAACGGCTCTATCCGTGGACACAGTTACATATTTACATGACTGAGTTATGCCAAGATGGCACTAAAATAGAAGGGTTAGACATATATCAAGATCATACATAAAATATATAGTTCTTTAGATCTATCACACATGAACCAAACATTACCCTATTTTCTCCTGTTATAGAACAGTCTCTACTAATTCAAGAGTAAATAAAGAGATGTTGAAGATGTCTGATGCCCTTTGCAATCCATGTTCTGATTAACAAGTGTTTTCTTGTTCATTGTGGAGTCAGGATTATTCTAAATTGGAGTGAATGTTGATGGTGAGTAAGCACATTTTATAATATTCTGACTCTTTATGTTTTGTGTATCTGTAGTTGTGAGTCAGGACATCCCCTCCATCTTCGCTATAACTCTGTTTGAGGAGCACATCTACTGGACAGACATGGAGACCAAATCCATCTACAGAGCCCACAAGACTCAGGGTACCAACAAGACCAAGCTCATCAGCACCACAGACTCACCACATGGCATCCACATCTACCACCCCTATAGACAACCTGAGGGTCTGTACCACCTACTGTATACAACACTCTCATTATTACTCTTCATGCTGGTTTATGACTTTTATCGGTTTTGAAACATGATATAGAAATATAACTGCATTCTTCTTCTTCTTCTTCTTCTTCTTCTTCTTCTTCTTCTTCTTCTTCTTCTTCTTCTTCTTCTTCTAGCAATAGTAGTGTCGTAAATTGGCCATGATCAGACAGGAAAATCACTATTCCCTAACTATTCCCTAAGTGCAAGAATACACAAGAATCCAGTTTGAAAGACGGTTTGTCCATAGAAATGTATTTATTTCCACAGACGTTGACATCTGCATTGCCAATCACAGAGTGTACCTCAAATCACAACTACATTGTATTTTATACAGACAGACATTTGACATAGGACCACCTCTCTGTCCTCCTTCTTGTCCACTCACAAACAAGCTTCTAAAAACAACAGGCTTCTTGACCAGCCTTTTCTCAGTCACACAATCTGTCTTGGTTTAAACAGAACATTTATCTATTAAACTGCACTTTTACACAAGCTCATAATATGAAATCATTGTTCAACATCCCATTAGCCTCAATATAAGACCACACATATATGTATTCCACCTTCTATGAATGATTTAGACAGAAAGAGATGACTTAACTAACATGACATTTAAGAGCAGCTGGTTGAGTCAGCTGTCCTTGTGACTGGGCATTCCCTTATTTACCTTTCATCCTAAAGCAGTGGTCGCAGCTTCACACCTGTTCAGAGCAAAAGTTCTCACAGCACTATTTTAACTTGAATCTAACTGTGATTTTTCTCTTACCCTACAAGGCTGTAAGCCTCACAGTCTCCTTAATTTAGAATGCAAATTCCCACACTGTTATTAACCCTTAATAAATGATAGTATTCATTTAGATCAGTCCTGGATACCATACAATTCCCCTCTTGGAGGATGATCAATAATCCTCCATAAAAAGGGATATCCAGAGACTTATCTCAATCTTTACTTGAAGGTGATCTCCAAAATCTTTTTTAGACAGCAGATTCTCCTGTGTAGTGGTTAGCATAATAGCGACCCCTCTGGTGGGTTATGGAACTAGTAACAAATCAACGCTTTTTTCTCTGTAAACAAATGGAAATGAAAAACAATCTTCATAGGGTTATCAGTCAAAACACATCATATGTGACTGGGTACAATGGTTTATGCCGCAAGTGATCATTTTCCATTTTCCATTTTTTTACAGATTATTAAAGTAGAGAATATAAGCTTTCATATGATGTATCATTCATTGAAATTGGACAATATTTAAAGAAGATGTGGTCATTTGAATCTTGTTGAACCTTAAACCCCAAAGCAGAGAAATTGCCCTGCAAAGATCCTAGAGACTTTAACACCTCATTGGCCCAGAAATGGGTGTGACAATGGGAGGGACAATAGGTACTCAACCCCACCCCAAATCACTCCCCCACCCCTAACCACTCCCCTACAGGAGTGACAGTAGGTTAGCTGTCAACACTATAAACACACTTGACAAGACAGACCTGCTTTTACATTTCTAAATGTACAGTGAAACAGTACATTAAAAGTAAAGCTCCCGATACTTTTACCCGATACCAAAACAATGACGGCCGCTGGTATTAAAGGAGAATTCCGGACAAATTAAGTGTTATCTTTCATGTCTCGTTACTCACCTAGCGACGTAAAAAGTGGCGTTCTTTTTTTCCATATATTCCCCTGTCGTCATTTTTTAAACACCCTCCGTTGTTATAATGGGAGCGCGTGGGGTAGTGAAGTTCGTCTATTATAACCGACGCAATGTTATTTTTTTCTCTACTACGATTCATTGTAGAGTCTCATGATAGTCAAACATGCGCTGAAAATTCCTGCGAGCCTGCCGTTAATGGCGAACGATTTAACACTGGTTGCTTGTTTCCAGAATCTGGCAACACGAGTTGCCAGGTTCTGGAAAGAAACAAGCATCCAGTGTTAAATCGTTCGCCATTAACGGCAGGCTCGCAGGAATTTTCAGCGCATGTTTGACTATCATGAGACTCTACAATGAATCGTAGTAGAGAAAAAAATAACATTGCGTCGGTTATAATAGACGAACTTCACTACCCCACGCGCTCCCATTATAACAACGGAGGGTGTTTAAAAAATGACGACAGGGGAATATATGGAAAAAAAGAACGCCACTTTTTACGTCGCTAGGTGAGTAACGAGACATGAAAGATAACACTTAATTTGTCCGGAATTCTCCTTTAACATCGCATTGTTAACAGCTGTGCCTCAAAGTTATAACCACTTTGAGTTTCTAACTTGTGGTCATAGTCGCGATACTTTTCAGTTGTGTGGTGGTACTTTTAGATGGATTTTACTGTAACAGAAAGTTCTGTCCACCGTCCAGTCAGAGGGCATGGTTCAGACCGGAGCAGGCTCTGTTATCACAGACGGAGCTAGCGTTATTATTAGCCGTAGCCAGTGTTGCCAGATTCTGCTGGAGAGAAACAAGCAGCCAGGTCTATAAAAATAAGGCCAAAATAAGCAACTAGGGCAGGTCAATCAAACTGTCTAATATTAAATACTGTCTAATATTGTTTTATGTTTTCCCAAAGATTTTCATGCCAAGAGGACCCCTCTTGCCCCTCAATATGTACAATCTACTTTACAGAAAAACAATACCAAAGTCGCTTATAATAAACGGATTTGGCAACACTGGTCAAAGCCTCATTTATGCTCCTTATGCACGACGGTGTCGCGCGCTGAAAACAGCAGATCTACAAGCTCACAACGCGTCCAGACGTGACCCGTTGTGAGCTTGTAGATCTGCTGTTTTTTGGAGTATGAGTCGGTGCTAATACAGGGAAAGAGGACAGGAGAGCTGATTAGCGTTAGAAGGAGTTCTCCTTAACGTTATGGTACTGTCGTTCCTTTCTCCTCACACCCGCGGTAGCGCAGGCTGCTCGTCTTTAGTAAAAAATAATAATAATAATACACTTTCGCTACTGACCAAAACAAAGACGGTTTTATTTTATGGAGTTGAAAGCCTTGCTGTGTGTTTACTAACAGAAACACGTTGTACTTATGGTGGCTGTACTAGAGAGAGAAACCGGAGAACAAAGCCTAGCCAGGACCAATCGAAACCACTCTATGCAAATCTCGGCAGAGTATCTCTCCACCCCCCTCTCCACACGCAAAGTAACACAGAGACTTGCTCTAAGCAGCCTAGTAGAGACTACTTTGCCCTACAAATGTAACCATTTAATGATTCTCCCACGACTATATTTTGCAATAGAAACCTTCTTTAACAATCGAACTGTTTTAATATGAAAAAAAAACGAAAAAAAAAAAAAAAAAAACGAAGCTAAATTCTAATTTTTACTCTGTTTCCACAAAAGCGACTTGGGGAAGGTTTCATTGTATTCAGTCACATATAACATACTTTAACATGAAATGTTCTTAGTGTTCACGCGCACAGAATGTTCTCTGTTCTTTCTTTTTTCGCTTATACTAACAACGCAATGTTTCTGATAGGTCTCCCTCCTTGAATGTCCATGTTTGCACCTGTAGAATGATCAGTCATTAAAACAAAAGCTGTTCCTCATTGTCCAAAAACTGAAGCCACGAAAAAGACTTTCAACAGGCCACTTCCTTGAAATCACTGCCTTTTTGGGAATGCGCCCACAGCTATTTTCAGCGCTGGACGTAGACAAAGAACATATGGGACTATCCACCCGTGTGTAGTAACCTTCATTCTACAGATGAAATTTTGTTGAATCTCAAAGGCCAGTAGAACTGGATTCTGAAACATCTAGCCGTCTGCTTGATGTCTGTGGCTCTATAAACCTCCGTCATTCTGCCATCCTGTATTGCTGTGCTGAGCTGTCAAACCGGACCTCGTCGTGGACGTTTGTAGAGCTGGGTTCAGAAGTTGACCCTCCTGGCACCCCCTCCCTGCTGATACGATGACGCAGAGCTGTGTAGATGTTGTCGGATCGAAACGGTAGATCTCATCTCAGTAGAAGCAGTGGAGATGCAGTGCAGTACAGATGGGAGAATCATTTGGGTAGAGCAGCTGTCCTAACGATATCTTTGGCGTGCTCCCTTTGACATCCCACCGACTCCTCCTTACTGCTATAGACACGTCCACTCCACCATGGTCTCCCCTCTGGACTATCAGCATTCTCCAGATTCCTCCCACGCCAGTGTCTCCAACTTTCTCCATCTCAATCTGTTCTTAGTTTATAAAAACACTTGGAAAAACTTTCCTACAGAATCTAAACATATGACGGTGTAAAACAATCTCTCGCCATCAAACAAATAGTATATTTTAGCTATGATCTAATCGTTTTATTCCTACATAACATTGACTCAATCTCACATTACAGGCTACTATGTTACTTTTCAATTTTTTATCTTTGTTATATTTTACAAAACAATGATTCCCATTTGTTACTCATACATCAGAACGTTTTAGCATTTTCCTAATAATAAATACAATTTTTACTGTTTCAGCAGCTATTTAACTCTATGTCCTGACAATAATTCAAAATGTGTAGGCCTACTATAGTAATCTCTGTATAAGCGTTCCCCTCTTGATCCTCAATTTTATAATAACAGAACTTTCACTCTCAATATTTTCAAAATGTGTACACTCCTTAATAAATCTATTTTACTTAAGTACAGATTACAATGGTCAGTGCTGGTGGTGTCCATCACAAGGGTGTCAGAGCAGTTTAAACAAATGGAACAGACCCCCCTAACTGTCTGTCATCTATTAACTAGCTTACTAACTTTCCCTACCATTCGACACCTGGGCATGGGAACTGCTAACCAATCCCCTCCCCCAAGATCCATCGCTGTTCAAACCCCACTGGGAGTATAGCTAAAAATAACCACCCACTGACATTCTAAACATGCCAGTCGCTTTAGGTCTGTTCCCAAAAACTATTCTCATCCACCATTGTAACCAATACCCCAGCACTCACCTTAAATCTCCAAAATGGGACCAAATGTTCCCTCTGCTCCTGATTAGATAAGACAAACAAACAAAATATGTGGTAATTTCAAGTCACAAATGAGCACAGATCTCTTATTGCATGCTTAAGTATTATAAATATTATCTATTCCTTGGACAAAAAGTTTCAGCTTATTTTTAGCCCCAGTGGTGAGCCATTGAATTAGGTTTTTAGCTCACTATTGAAACTCTGCATTTTACTCAATTTGTGATATATAAAGGATAATGACTCAGACCGGGAACTGTTAACAAGTTGTCACTCAATTTAAGGCAAAGTTTTATCTAACATCCAAGCATAACAAAGAAAAGTCCGTATCTTTTCAAGAAAACCTGCAAAGAAAAAGTTTGATACCTTCTCTTAACTCCCCAATGCACATGGCTTAATCCTCCTTTTTAACCTCTAATTATATCCAAATCCTTCACTCATCACTCATGGCTCAGTTCAACTAAATAATTTGTCGATCAATCAAAGAACGTATGTGTAGCTAATACATCCATTCCTCAATTTCTAGGCACCTTTTAACAGATCCAAAATATGGCCGCTCCATGCCATCCCCGCCGTGAGCAACCTCAGCGTCTCCCCAGAGAAAATACGAATGATTCCGTTTCTTGGCCAAAGTAACGAAAATCTCCCAGGCGTGCACTCCCAGGTCATATCTCTCAGGAAAAAAGCCTTGATCTTACACAACAGAGACAGCACGTCCACAACAATACATTAGACCAGCAAAATAATTAAACCGCCATAAATAAAGCACAAAACAGACCGAAATCGATTCTATCTAATAAAAACTTTAGTAGTACTCAATTAAATATTTTCCACACAGATATCAACAAAGTCTGTAGTCGATCAATTTTAACCCTTGCTTATAACATTCCAATTATATTCCAATTATATTCCTATTATATTCCTATTATATTCCTAAATTCACTTTTTACTGTAATATTCCAATTGTCTTTTTCCTAAATTCACTTTTCACTGTCTTCTTTGTAGATTACTTTAACAGTTCAAAAATATTACTTTCACTATTATTTAGACTATTATTTTGAATAGTTATGTTTCTGTTCAACAATTGAATATCTACACAAGACAGTAGTATTCTAACATAGGTGTGGGTTCTCTAGTGTGTCATGTGTCATAAACATATGTACATGTTTTCTCCACCCTACAGTATCAGGTCATCCATGTCAGACCAACAATGGAGGCTGCAGTCACCTGTGTCTGCTCTCACCTGGAGGAGGATACAAGTGTGCCTGTCCCACCTACGTCTGTTGTACGCACACACACACACACACACACACACACACACACACACACACACACACACACACACACACACACACACACACACACACACACACACACACACACACACACACACACACTCATGCAAAACTGTCACCTTTTCTGTCCTAGCTTTATGGTCTTATTCTGTATAATAGCATCATCATGTGACTGCAATTTTTTCTTGTTCGAGGATGACTGAAAAAGCCCTTTAATAGCTCCGAGCTTGGTGAAATCTGCACATGACTCGCTGATAACAAACTATGATTACACCTGATGAAACTGAATCCATTCTTTTTGGGTCCAAAATGAACCTCAGTAAGGCCACATACTTTATGATCAGAGTGGGTGACAATGTTATCACAATGTATGAAGAGATTACCTACCTGGGTTGTATTTTAGATAACAGTGATAAAATAGCAACAAAAGTAAGAACACTTGGAGCACTAACAAACTGATCAGACTACTACTAGACCTCACACCTAGGACTCACCTAACCCCTGTTCATGATGCAAGGGTGATAATAGACCTCACACCTAGGACTCACCTAACCCCTGTTCATGATGCTAGGGTGATAATAGACCTCACACCTAGGACTCACCTAACCTCTGTTCATGATGCTAGGGTGATAATAGACCTCACACCTAGGACTCACCTAACCCCTGTTCATGATGCTAGGATGATACTAGACCTCACACCTAGGACTCACCTAACCTCTGTTCATGATGCTAGGGTGATAATAGACCTCACACATCATACTATTATACCACCAAAATGTGGAATGTCTACTACCAGACATCACAAAGTGTGACTCCCTACCTTACTTAAAAAACACAATTTACAACTGGACCTAGACTAGTCTTTTAGCTGCCAAAAGAAAAGACCCCCCACTGTGTTTATGTAAATATACTTTTACTGCTCCTAGTATTGATTATATCTTGTATAGTATTTTATGTCTTTAAATGTCTTGATGAATTGAATACACAGGACCACAATGGAAGCAAGCCCTCAGGGCTTTATTGTACAATTATATTACCTTAGTTTTTGCAAACTGTTAATGATAATGCATTTATTTATTATAAATAAAGTTTAATAAAGTATTGAATCAATCAATCAATACAGAATGATATTGAATTGAAAACAATATAAATATAAATGATATAAACATACAGAAGGAATAGAATGGTAGTTGTTGGGTTAATCCAACAACTACCATTCTATTCATCTGTTCTTCTCCTCCTTTGTGTCATTTCCAGCTGGAACAGAGCAGACATGTGATGTTCCAGTCTATACTTGTCACAACGGGAACTGTGTTGGTGACACATTGCTGTGTGACAGTAAGGACGACTGTGGTGACGGCTCTGATGAGCTCAACTGCTTTAACGAGTGTTTGAACAAGGAGCTGAGTGGCTGCTCTGAGATCTGTGAAGACCTCAACATAGGCTTCAAGGTATGGAAACAACACTGTCATTGTACACAGATTCCACAAAGACACTAATGAAACATCTGGTCATCATCTTTTTACTGTTCCTACATTTTCAAAAGCAACAGCCAAGAAAGCCTTTATGTTCAAAGCTCCTTCTGACTGGAATAACCTTCCGGCAAATATTCGTTCCATTTCATCTTATTATCTGTTAAAAAATACGCTGTCTTCTTATTTAGAGAGTGTATGTACATGTATATAACTAATTAATAACTATAACATTAAAATTGTCTTTTAACCTTTAATAATCACTCTAAAAATACTGTATACTATTATGACATCTTTGACATTCATGACATTGATCTTTCTGTGTTGATTTAATGATCCATTTTTATGCTTTACATGTTCTGTTGTTTAATGTGTCCTGTTGTCTTGTCTGTTTGTTCTGTTGTGTATCCTGTCATCTGTCTTGTTGTTTACTTGTTTTGTCATATCGTCGCCTTGCTAAACTAATGGCCTAAGTCCTTTTTTTAAGTTTTTCAGAAAAGAAAAAAAAACTGATCCAAAACAAAACTATATGATATTTCTTAATCATTTCACCCAAAATGTTTATAACAAATTGTGACTATTTAAATAGAAATAACACTGTCTGTCAGTTATGTAACATAAGACATTTAAATAGGTTTAAATAGGATTAAATCTGACTTAGGCCAAAAAAATAGCAAAACAAAATACAAAATGGCCTAAATCAGTAAATAATTTGGCATAAGTCACAAAACCATGTGACTTAGAACAAAAAAAGGCCTATTTTGGCCTAAGTCACACTAGGGAGTTAAGCCATTATACTAAAAGGGGAGTGAACAGCATGATCCTTTTCAATTAGGAGATGGGCGATTTGATCAGAGGTGGCCAGTGTCATGAGGAGCTGACTTTTCCTCAAAAAATGACGTAGGCCATTAGTTTAGCAAGGTGACGATATTTGATATTGTTTGTTGATTTGGTTGTTGCAATTGCTTTTTGTTGTTTAATGTTTTTGTCTCCGCCAGGCCGAAAGGCATGGCGAGAGAGTATGTTTTGCCCCCTGTCCGTCCGTCCGTCCGTGTGTCTGTGTGTCCTGTCCGTCCTTTACCAGCTAATCTCCGGTACCGTTGGCCTGGTCGCTGCGAAACTATGCACCCATACTCCCTGGATGCCAATTCAGAACCTCTGCCCCACATTTTTCACATGGGCCTGTCATAGCGCCACCAGGAGGCTGATTTGTGCAAAACCCATTTTTTTGATATTACTCCTACAGATGTTATCCAAACATCACACAAATCGGTACACAGTATCTCTATAGTCATGTGATCAACACGGATCTGTCCGATTTTCCATATTCCATCCTGCTTGGCTAAGGTTGGCTCACAAAGTTTGCAAGATTTTTCCGTTTTGAACAAGATGCCTCAAATCATGAACGCAGCTTGCGATTTCTGTAAAATTAAACTCGCACATTCACACTAGGCTGAGGTTCAAATCAGCCTCATGGTGGCGCTATAACGATTTGTGTTTTAACTATAACTGCACAGATCTGCGTGAATCTTTGTACGCACACTCCCTAGAGGCCAAGTAAAAACATCTCAAGTGGCTATTCCTAATAAAGAATTTCAATAATCTGTTCCTGTCTCCTTACATGATCTGTTCCTGTCTCCTTACAGTGTACATGATCTGTTCCTGTCTCCTTACAGTGTACATGATCTGTTCCTGTCTCCTTACAGTGTAAATGTCAGCCTGGCTTCCATCTGCAGGACGATGAGAAGACGTGTGGGGACATAGATGAGTGTAACACCACCTATCCCTGCACCCAGCACTGCATCAACACACCTGGCAGCGTCCAATGTCTCTGTGTGGAGGGCTTCCAGCTCAGCCCTGAAGACCCCACCATCTGCAAGTCCACATCTGGTAAGAAACAACCATAGTCCTGCTTTGAGAGATGTGTGGACCAACTCATACTGTATGTCATGTCTCACTTTCTCCAGAGGTAGAGCCATTCCTCATCTTTGCCAACCTCAAATACATGAGGAAGATGAACTTGGACGGCTCCAATGACACAGTGCTCAAACAGGTGAAAACCATTTTGAAAACCTTTTGACATGTTGGAATGTATTCCTGTCAGACTAACACAACTGCTGTGGTGTGACAGGATTTTATCTGGGCAGCGGCTCTGGACTTTAACTATCAGCAGCAGATGATCTACTGGACAGACTACACTCCCCCAAACAGCAAGATCAGTCGCATGCACATCAATGGCAGTGACGTCCAGGTCAGTGTGACAATGACAACAATGAGGACAGATAACAGGGAAGGGAAATCTATTTAAAATGTTAATACTTATTCAAAATGTTTATTCAAAATGTCCATACTTTCATTCAAATTGTTCGGTGATGTCACAATAGAAAACAAACAAACGGAATGCCTGGTTGTTCAGCCAGTATAAGTGCACAAATCATGTGCAGTTTATGCGCAGCAACGACTTTAGTTTGAATCTGACTACTTGTCTTGGATTGCATATTTCTCCTCTCTCTGGTAAATGGTAAATGATGCATTTATGTAGCGCCTTATCCAAGACGCTTTACAATGTGTGTTACATTCACACATTCAAACACTGGCGGTGGAGGAAACTATGCAAGGCACCAACCTGCTCATTGGGAGCAATTAGAGGTCAGTTCAGTGTCTAGCTCAAGGACACTTCGACACTAGCCTCGGAAACCCAGGCTTTTTTTTTTGTTACAAAAGAAAAAAAGCCTGGGGGAGCGATGTAGGAACGATGGTCTTGGACCTTGTTATCTCCTAACCAATCAGAGTGCAGAGGGGCGTCGCTCTAAATTTGGTGACGTCAGCGTGCTCCGTGCACAGGCCGAGGGGGGAGGGGAGGGGAGGCGGGGACATAGATTGGTGAAGCAATAGGAAGCCACGCACAAATCCAGGCGGCTGTGTTTGGGTCCGCCCTTCAAGACCATGGATTGAGCTCGTAGCCTCAGGCTACTTCGACACTAACTCAAGGGGAGCCCGGGATCGAACTGGGAACCTTCCGGTTCCCAAGTGGCCGCTCTACCTCCTGAGCCACTGCCACCCCCTCTGTACTTGATTTCCTGTCTCTCTCTACACCAGCGCTACTCAACCCGCGGCCCGCGGGCCGCATGCGGCCCCAACGCAGCGTCTTGGCGGCCCCCTCATGGTCAAAAAAATAAATAATAATAATAATAATTTTTAAGCACAGGATAAAAATATACATTTCCGTTCAAATATATGGGTTGCTAAAACATTTTTCAAAAACAAACAGACAGACATACATACAGGTGCGTAAATTTTTACAGGTATAATGCATAGTTTTCTATGCATTTCGGGTTTTTGGGGGGGTTTGACCCCCACATTTTTCGCGCCCAGGATAGGTGTCCCTTATTTCAATCTCTGGGAGTTGGTAACCCTAACCTTGCCATACCTTAGCTTTTGCTGAACTGATGCCACTGGACATACACACAAAATAAACTGGTACAGTGAAAAGAATATGATGTCAAAATGTACATTTTCTTGTGTGTTACAAAATCGAAAAATCCAAAATAGGACCGTCATTTTTATGGCGGCCCCTTGGAATTTTGGTATTTTGCTGAGTGGCCCCTGAGCCATCTTAAGTTGAGTAGCCCTGCTCTACACTATCCTATCTAACAAATAAAGCATAAAAAAATGGTGAAAGAATTGCTTAAAAAGAAAGAAAGAAAACCTGTATGATTGCTTGTTGACAGGTCCTTCACAACACGTCGATCAGCAAACCAGAAGGTCTGGCTGTTGATTGGATAGGAGGAAACCTGTACTGGTGTGACAGTGACAGGGACACCATAGAGGTGTCCAAACTAAACGGGTCGTACCGAACAGTCCTGGTCAACACCGGCCTGGAGGAGCCGCGTGGCATGGCTGTAGATGTACGCTACGGGTAAGAGCACTGTGGTATATTAAACTAAGTTGGATAATTCCATCGAAGACTTTGAGATTGAAATAAAGGGCTACAATGTCATCAGAAAAGACAGGAATCTCTCTGGGGGTGGGGTTTGCATCTATGTGAGATCAGACATTATTTACGATGTGATCCCAGATATGGAAAACAACCCCACTGAATCGGTCTGGGTCAAAATGTTATACCCACATGCAAAACCACTGATAATTGGCGCCATCTACAGACCCCCAGATCAAAATGCTTTTTATGACTTGATTAAGGAACATGTGGCGGGTTTAGGAAACTCTGAGACGGTACTAATTGGTGACTTTAACACCTGTGTTCTTAAGGAAGACTCAGCCACCTTTAAGTCCCTCAGAAAGTTCTGTGTCCTGCACAGCTTTACCCAGCTGATAAAGCATTTTACAAGGGTGGGCATTGCTTCTCAATCAACCATAGACCTAGTGTTGACGACGGACCAGTCCAGAATTTCAAAGAGTGGGGTGATTGAGTGCAGCTTAATTAATATCATTTTCTGCACTCGGAAGATTCACAGACCTGGAGCTTATTGTCACAGGACGATCAGCTGCAGGTCTATGAAACACTACTCAAGTGATCTTCTAACAACAGCTCTTGAAAAAATGGACTGGTCCCATGTCCTAAATTGCACCTCTGTGGAGGAGTCCTGGTCCTGTTTCAAAAAAGCTTTTTTGTGTGTACTTGATAACATCGCACCCACAAAGGTGGTGAGGGCACAGAACCTTGGATGAAGGGTGACATTTTGAATGCCATCAAACACAGGAACAAAAGCTACTCGAGTTCAGGAAAAACAAAAGTGATCAGCTACTTGAAAAGTGCAGAAAACTACGCAATGTAGTTACTAAATTGATCAGAAATGCCAAAAAGAATTTCTTAAATGAGAACATAGAGGCAAACAAAAGCCACCCACAAAAACTGTGGGAGGCACTAAAACAATTAGGCTGCAACGGAAAAATTCAGACAATCTACAAATATTTGCATTATCTCAAGTGGCTCGCTCACTACCGACAAGCAATTGGTAGCGGACTGTTTGAACAGTTTCTTCACCACAGTTGCAACCCAGTTGGTAAGCAAACTCCCTCAGCATTCAGGTCTGTATGGCCCTGACCACATTCAAGCTCACTATGAGAAACTAGGGGCTAAAAAAGATTCCTTATCTTTCAAACCTGTAATGACTGATGATGTGCAAAACAAACTCCTCGCCCTACAGCCAAACAAGGCCACCGGCCTTGACAACATCCCCACCAGATTCCTCAGAGACGCAGCGGTCTCCATTGCTCCCATAGTAGCCCACATCACAAACTTATCCACAGTCAGTGTCACGTCCCACAAGAATTCAAGTTGGCAAGAGTAATCCCTCTATATAAAAAAGGAAGCAAACTAGATCCTGGCAGCTATAGGCCTTTTTCCATCCTTTGTTCCATCTCAAAGGTTATAGAGCGATTAATCGAAGAACAAATCAACAGCTACCTCAGCGAGCGTAAACTGTTGTTTGAATTCCAATCGGGCTTCAGAACATCCCACTCCACTGACACATGCCTACTGTATTTGACCGACTACATCAAACGTGAGGTAGACTCGGGCAAATACTGCGGCATGGTCATACTGGACCTCCAAAAGGCGTTTGACACTGTAAACCACTCAATTCTACTTGATAAGCTGAAGGCGATTGGTTTTGATTGCGCATCACTAAATTGGATGAGATCTTACTTGGAGGGTAGAGAACAAGTGGTTGACATCAACGGAACCATGTCCTCATCCCTCCTGGTGAGCTGCGGGGTTCCTCAAGGCAGCATTCTAGGGCCGTTACTGTTCCTTCTATACATTAACGACATGAATGCTGCCTGTAACTGCAAACTGTTCCTGTTCGCTGATGACTCGGCACTCCTGATCTCGGGTGAGGACAAGTTGCAAGTTGAGGAAGCTCTCAGCTCCGAACTCTCAAAAATCCGTACCTGGCTTACCGATAACAAACTGTCACTACACCTTGGGAAAACTGAATCCATTCTTTTTGGGACCAAACATTCCCTCAGTAAGATGAAGGTAAATGACTTTAAGGTCAAAGTCGATGACACAATCATCACTAAAAAAGAAGAGATTACCTATTTGGGATATATTCTTGACAAATACCTGACAGGTGAAAGCATGGCAACAAAGGTGGTCAAAAGAGTAAACCAGAGAACCAGATTTATGGGCAGAGTTTCCTCTTTTGTCAACCCCCAGGCCCTCAGGACCCTCTCAGGGGCCCTGATTCAGCCCCTTTTTGACTATGCTTGCTCCTCTTGGTCTCCAACACCTCAGTGTCACTGAAGATTAAGCTTCAAACCTCCCAAAACAAACTGATTCGACTACTTCTCGGACTGGGGCCCATGACCCAACTCTCTCCCACTCACTTTACCAGCCTAGGCTGGCTCAGGGTGGAAGACAGGGTTAAACAACAAAAAATGGGACTGGTCTTCAAAATTGTAAATGCAGATTTGCCCGAAATGCCCCCTATACCCGCATATCTGTATAAATACCTCGTTAGTGACACCCACAGTCACGAAACTAGAGGGAACGTAAACAACAATCTGGTACCACCCACCCATAAAACAAACATGGGCAAATGCTCCTTCTACAGCACAGCCACCAAGGTATGGAATATAGGCCATGTTGGCTAGGTCCTTTTCGTTCAGTTTCGTTCCCATCAAGTGGACCTAAATAATCTCTGCTTCTTAAAAAAGATCTATTGGTAGTAAGTAAGAAAAAAAATTACCGACATCTGTCCTGGCGCAGTATTTATATAATTAGTGTTTAAAAGTCGGTACTATTTTCTTAGAAGCGTCGTAATACTTTCAAAGGGGTGGTGCGGTTTTTGGCACGTGATTCCCGTTACAACCAATGGGGTCGCCTCTATTTCCACCATTTCCTGCAACAACAGCCATAGCAACAGTACAGTCTGAAGAAAATAAGTCAAAACAATGAAAATATCCTTCAAAAGCACGGCAAAAGGACTCGAAACGATGCTATATGAATCGTATGTCTGTCCAGAAAGAAGAGGTTCAGGAGTTTACACGGACAAGATGGGATACATGTACAACAAGCCATGGATACGCGACGGTCGTCTGTCCCGACCGAACTTCAACCAGGTGTTTGCACTTTTCCATTTACGGCCCGTAAATCTACATAAACGTTTCAAATATAAAGTGCTTACCGCATGGCCATTGATGTTACAATTCTGTATGGTCCCGCAGAAATACCCGTATATTCCGTATTGTTCAATAAAGAGTATTCTTAACCGATCGGTGGCCATTTTCTCACAGATGTGGGGGGGGGGGGGGGCGGCTCACATTTTAACATGAGACTGAAATAATGTATTGTATTATCAGATAAAAGCATTGAAAACAGCAGATCTACAAGCTCACAACACATCACAACGCGTTGTGAGCTTGTAGATCTGCTATTTTCAATAGATTTATTTGGGGGGAGACACATTTTAACATGAGACTGAAATCAATTTTTATGTTATCACATGAAAAAAATCTATTGAAAATAGCATATCTACAAGCTCACAACACGTCGCGTTGTGAAAGTAAAACTACCTCAAAATTCTACTTGAGTACAGTAGCCTACTTGAGTAAATGTACTTAGTTACTTTCCACCACTGAAAGTACAGGTACATAAAAAATACGTACAGTACTCAAGTGAATGTCCACCACTGCATCTCACCAGTGCTGATAAAGCCCATAAGCTAACAAAACATGCATGTCAATATTGGACTGTCAAATATTGATTTGTCACTATTACTGTATTTTAAACATTCGTGTGTCATTTCATCCATGTTCCATCTCTGTGATAACTCAGACATCTTTACATCGTTAAATACACCAGATGTTGTGGTTGATAAAGAGTCCAGGGAAGTGTCTGTATTAGATAGCCTGCACCTTTGACTCTAGCCTAGAGGAAGCCTTTATGACAAAGGTCATTAAATACCAACCACTCCTACATACCATCTCAGAGCTGGGCTATTAGGTGCAGACTATTTGTTTTTATATTTGGCAGCCTATAGGACATACCCACATACTGGCTGTTAGAGGCAAAAAGGTTGGCAAAGTATTGTGCTGTAATTGGCAGCCGCCATATATGGCAGAGACGGTGTTACTTATACCCATAGAGTACTGAGTGACATGTTTATTGTATCGTGAAGACATATGCCAGGATTATGTGAATGTAACCTTACTGCACCTATAATATTTGTGTCCCTGTATGTTTCTCCTTTATGTGAACATAAATAAATGGTTTGTGTGTGTGTGTGTGTGTGTGTGTGTGTGTGTGTGGGGGGGGGGGGGGGGGGAATGAACCACCCTTCGCTGACCACTACAAGATCTTCTGTGAGAGTCATCCGCCATGGCTTATAGTTGACCAAGAGGTGCTGAAAATAAACCAGCTACGAAGGATGTTCGTAAACACAGTGAAGAAGCATGACGATCTTGATGCTTCAAAGTACAGGTAACTCAAATACCATGTGTGTCTTTGACAGTTCTGGGAAACAAAACAAAAGCCTTTATGCTGAAAAGTATATTATAGATGTATTCCCTCACAAAAACGTCTATGAGAGTATATTTAAACTAAATTGGCTATCATTGTTAATACATCTTTATTGATACACTTGTGCTCATCTTTCCCTAACATTTTACGTTGCAGGCAGGATAAATTGAAGTGGAGGTTGACCCCTGATTTCCCCCAGCTGGTTTTTCACTGCCCTACCAAGTGCAACATCTCTGAACATGTCCTATAGGTATTTTAGGAAAAAGATTTGGTGATGCAGGGCTGCAAGACATACTCATTGAGTCAAGTTGGTGCCCCTAATCCATCAATGGTGTGATCAGTGGTCATCCACAGGAGATGCAGTCTGCACTTTCATATTTTGTCATATTTGTATACTATTGTTGCACTGTCAACCAACATTTCTCTGTTCATACCTGTGAGTGACACAGAAGGCCTGATCTGGGGGGTGGGTGGGAGGGTTGATGTACAAATGACACATGCTGTGACACACTTTGGTATTTTAATAAATATTTCATACCATATGTTGTAATAATTTGGAGCTTTAGTGTATTTATTTTACTCTAGTCCATTTTTGGCATTATTCCAATCTAGGGGGCTGATTTTCAGCTATTTTGGGCCAAGGAGTGCTGCTTTTTTTCTCCTACACAGTAGGTTGTGACATTTTCTATGTATGAAATATAAGCTTTTAGCTAAATGTACTATGTGTATGTTTCATTGTGCTGGGCACCAATCACTTCAGTAGAAGCGTTTTCTTTCTACATTTCATGATCAAAATTCAAACATGAGTACACTAAGGCACCAATACTTGTTTCAGATGTTAGGTACACGTATTTATAACATTTGAGAAAGATTTTGTGTTGCCAAAATAAATTTTCAATATTTTACAAGCAAAAATAGCAGCACAAGATTTTCGTTTTTTGGTTATTCACTTTAATATACATTTCTGGCTTGTGAAAAAATACTGCAGGATTTTGTGCGGAGGTATTTTAACCCGAAGTCCACAAGGGTATTGTCTATGCAAAAATGCATTGAAAAAGTAGATCCAAGACGTGGGAACGAAATTCATTTTCTAGGCACTTTTTGGAGGGTCACAACACGGCCTAATAGTCTAACCCCATCCCTAAAAAAATGCAGCCCTTAAAAACTCATCTTTCTGGAGGCCAAAAGAGGAGCTAGTACCAGTTTCCCTGTAGACAGACGGCCCCCCCCCCTCCCTTTTTTTTGTATATATTTTTTATTTTTCTTGCTTTTCTTTGTACATAGTGGTATTTTTATGTCGATTTTTGAACTGTTTGGTTGCTACTATATATGTCTATGAAATTAATTCAAGGACCCCAACGGAAACAATTCCGCAAGGACTTTTTGGTCGGACCTTTTAGACAAAAGTATTATAAATGTAACTGTGTTGTTTTACATTCTTTTGCCTAATACAAATTTCAATCAATCAATCAAAAGTCTGTTCACTGTTGTACTTATGGTTAATAGTAAATAACTTACTTATATACTGTAAATATTTGGTTATATTTGGTTATTTTTGTTTGGTTATCGACTTACAATAAGTGCATTCAACATAGGTAGGGAACGAAAACTACTAATCACCAGAAGTCTTAAAGTGCATTTCCTGCAAAAACAAGCAACCAAGAGTATACCTAGCGCTAAGGTAAAAGTGCATTATATCAGCTACCTATTTCCTTAAACAAATGAGACAAAAATAGAAAAATCTAATGAGCAGGAGCTAAAACAAATAAGTGTATCGACTAAACAAGATCCAATAAAACAATACAACAATAAAACAAGCGTCCGTACAACTAGTTAACAACAAGTAGGCCAGGCAGAGAGGATGGGTAGAGCATAAATTAGGGTTAGGTGGGATAGTCAATAACAGCCATATTTTGGGGTCGCGGGCTGAACATTTTGGGAACCCATGCTTTAGACAATGGGTGAAGATTAGCCTGTGCAGACAGCTAGACTGGTTAACCAACTTAGTGAATTATATGGTTTAGATTTGCTTGTAATGTCCATAAAATATAAGTAATATGGTCCAATATACGACATTAGTTATGATAATAGTTCGTTAAAAACACGGAAAGCTCAGTAAACACGTTTTATGTTGAATTTCAGTTTGACGCCTTATTTTGAAACCCAGCTGAACCGGACGTTCGGTGATCTGAACTGGCGCTGTGTTGACGCACTTCGACGTAAACGACAGAGGCAGTGTTGCCATGTGTGCTTATTATAAGCGACTTTGTCATTAAATCTAAATCATAGTTTTAGTCAGTTGTGACAGCCGCGTAGCGTGGACTCTAATGTTGAACCGGCCAGATCTGTATCCCCCCCCCCCCCCCCCCCCCCCCGCGCGCGTTGCATGACACATATGCGCTCGAAGCGTGCGCGATTTTTAAATATGATTTAATTAATTAAACGACCATAAAGCAACATTAACACACTCTACCATCCTTCAGTGGTGGAAAACGTAATCAAATGTTTTACTTAAAGTAAAAAGTATCAATACTATCATGGATGAAGTCTTCATGTTGCCTGTCTACTAGTACTGTACAATCACTGTATGTGTGATTTGTTGTGAATAGTGACCCTGACACAGTGTCTCTCTGACAGATACTTGTACTGGACAGACTGGGGCAACAACCCTCACATAGAGAGGATGGGGATGGACGGCACCAACAGGACAGTCATCGTGAAGGAGAAGATCACCTGGCCCTACGATCTTACTTTAGACTACATCAATGATCGCATCTACTGGACTGATGCCAAGGAGGATTACATTGAGTTTGCCAACCTGGACGGAACCAACAGACACACAGGTAACACACACACACGCGCGCACGCAAGCGCGCATGCATGCATGCGTGTCTAAGGTTACTTGTCTAAATGTTATCTACAGATTATTTGTCCATAGTCACAAAAAGGTTTTTGTTTATTTTGGGCAAGATTTTAAGAACACAACCTGTAATTACACAGTTAACACGTTCATTATTTAAGTTAAATCACTAAGCTGGATTTCATGGCTGTGTATAGAAATAATTTTCATGAGTAGTTGAAGGATAGCAATGAAAGAAGTGAGATTATTTACGTTTATAATATATACTTTATTGATAAATTTGAACACATAATGTACCTTTATTCTAAGGATAAACCCCTTGATATGTATCATCTAGTTTTCGAGGGGGTCCTTATCTTGCCACAATAATTGACAAGCACCAGTCGCGTAACGAGGCAACAGTATGCCCCGATGCGAGGTGGTCACAGTGGGCCCTCTATGGAAGATAATATTGGACTTTATTATCTGCAAAGATTTTTGTGTTGGTCACTCGTATTTCTCCATCTGTCACTGTATTTCTCCATCTGTCACTTGTATTTTAGGGCACCTCACAAATTTTCTCCATTGGTCACTCGTATTGTGTAGTGTGGTCACAAAAAAAAAAGCTTTGTAAATATAAAATTGACCTCTGTAATTACGAGTTGTTATTTACACATTTGTCGTTCGCTTTTTACAAGTGAAGCACGAATTTCATATTTGCGCAATAATGTCCAATTCCTACCTCTCCAACTTTGTAATTTATACCTTGCAAATCAACGTTATATCTTGTAACCGGGCAAAAAATGCACACATGTTTTCCGTGGTTCACCTGTGTTTTGTAGATCCTGCAAATGAATGTGTGCATATCCACAAACATAAATAACTTATCTGTAAGCACGGCATCTTATTTACACGGTTGCGGGTCCTATTTCTACACTTGTGACTCTTCTTTTGAACTTGTGGCCACGTGACATTTGTGAGGCGTTTTTGTCCAGTGTGAGGCTAGCGTCATGTGTAGAACCTGAACGTCGCTTGCAAAAACAGTATGTCGCGTGTGTGTAACCCCCCCCCTCTTCCCTCCTCCCTCCAGGTGAATTTATGACACAATCCAGCAGATGGGGCAATTTCCCCAATTTTAAATAGGTTTTCACAATCATTAGGCCTACAGCAGCTGAGAAGACTTCCTTCTTAAATCAATAACTGTTTATAGTTTTTTCTCTGCTTGAATACATTAGTTATCATTCTGACCACCACTTAGAGGTTTTTAATCGAAGCAGTGGATGAGCAGTGCAGTTCTTAAATCCCTGGCTTATAGGCCTAAATGCACTATAATTGCCCTCTATAATTATTAAGCTAATTAACTTATTCATTCATAAGAATGCTAGTTCTTTAGTTTTGTTTCGGTTAAATTCAAATTTTAATGTATTTTAAATGGTCAAATGACACCAACTTGCAATGGGGGGGTTCCCCCTCAAGTAAAAGATGAACTATGAATACAATTAAGAAAATAATTATTTCTTAATTCTCAATTGTACTAACACTCGCATGACTGAGGTTTCATTATCCTCCACCATGCCTGAAAAACGATCATTTTGATCCCCAAATCAGGCTATCCTATTGGCCACTGTCTCCCCTCTTTGCTCCAGACTAGTTCACACTTTCTCCCCCAAACAGTGGGGGGTTCCATTGTCTTCTAAAGAGCTAAGAGTTGAAAATGGGTTGCCAAATTTTGAGAGAGAAATAAGCAGGCAGGTCTATGAAAGTGTTACTGCATGCGTTGTGCCCTGAGAAAACAGTGAGACATGAAGCAGTAGGCTAGTGTGTATTTCTATCTGTCTCCTATATGTCATCATGATTTGTGATTTGTGTATGTGGGGATCTAATTTTTCCATCCATTGAAAATGCGCTAGCATATACCCACGACCACGCGCATCTCGTGCAGGAAATGATTATTGTATACCTCAGAAAACAAACCTAGACCACACCACTGATGCAACTGTTTGCAGCTGTAAATGTATGTATTTACAGCCTGTACTATTTATCATTATTTAGTTATGCAATCAATTAACATCACAGTGCAAAAGCTCCTATCTGCAGAATTATCCAGGAAAAGTGGGGAAAAACCTCCTATCTGCATTTGCAATATGAGATCAGTGTAATTAACATATAATATTGTAATATAATCCAGAAATCCAGAAACGGTGAATTATGTGATGGGTGTCATAAAAAAATAGCATTGTGCAAAAAAGATACAACATTTTGTAGTTTTATTTTTCATTTTTCCAACAATGTAACATTTTCAGATAGGAGGTTTTGCGTTTTGGCCATCGATATTTATTATATGGTTTTGTCACTCCCTGTCTCCTTTGATGCGCAGCGCAGGGCATGCTGTTCCTCACTCACACACACCCCCTTTTAAAGTTGCAGCCGCGCACGCACACACACACAGAGTCACACCACCGTCAAATGAATGGCAGGAGGATTCAGATTTCAGAGCGAAACTTTACAAAATAAAACGGTAAAATGCTTTGCACGGGGCTCGGGAGAAAGAGAAGAGGTGATATGGACACATTTTCGCTACATCGATGTGGAGAACAAAACATAATGCTTGATTTTATCCGAAGGCAAGCAATGTGGGAAAAACACAACAACTTGAAGAGACACAAGCGCTCACCACAAAGAGATCGAGTTATAAGTTAACAAAAGGTTTGGTGGTGGTTGTTTACAACGTAACATTAAACGTGGTGTTGCGTGTTGGCTTAATGTTCCAACAAAAACACTAATCCGACCCCAAAGTGCCCAAACTAATGCTGACGAACTCACGTTAGCTTCTTAGCATGTAGCGATAAACTTACACCTGGTGTTTGCACTTTCTCCATTTACAGCCCGTACATCTACACAAACGTTCAGATTTCAAATATAAAGTGCTTACCTCATGGCCAGGGATGTTACAATTCTATTCGGGTAACCCATAAGTACCCATATTTTCCGTATTGTCCAATAAAAAACATTTTAATCCGATCGGTGGCCATTTTCTCCGTATTTTCTCCACGCTTTCAACTACGTGACCCTATCGGTTGGGAGGTGTAATTGCACTCTGATAAACTATAACTCTATGAGAAAATGGCTGCCAATCGGATTAAAATGCTTTTTATTGAACAATACAGAAGTTACGGGTACTTATACCCACCCGAAAAAAAATAATAAATTGTAACATCCGTGGCCACGGAATAAAAACTTTATATTTGAAATCCGAACGTTTATGTAGATGTACGGGCTGTAAATGGAGAAAGTGCAAAAAACAGGTTGAAGTTTCATCATGACTGTCATAATATGACGTCATGTAATGCTGCTTTAAATTTAGTAGCAGCAAGCGAACTATAGTAACTTGTAAACAACCCAGTGTGCAAACTGTGCACAAAACACGTGGGCAGCTATATTATTATTACCATTATAATGTAATTATATATATATAATTATAATAATAATAATAGAAAGACGTGAAAAACAAGCCCAAAGTCGCTTATAATAAGCAGACATGGCAACATAGACTCGCTGCGTATGCTCGTCTATGGGCCGCTCTGCGGGGGGTCTGGAGGTGTCGACTGCTCTTGCCTGGGGGAGAGGGGGGGGAGAACGGTCAATTTAGCCGAAATATAACGACTGGGATGGTATATATGGTATATATTTCATATTATAATACGTTTCAGAAGAAAAAAAAAACGGAGATGATTTGAAACAAATATTTAGGAAAAGTCATGAAAGGGGAACTTTCTCAGAGCTTCATGAGAGAAGATAATCCACTTTAAATTCTCAAAATCGGTCATATTGATGGCTTAGTCATGCAAGTGTTAAGGCATTTCATTATACCTGTAAACCCATTTTGTAACTGTAAATCTCATTCTGATTCTAAAAAGTTGTTCTTAATATACTCCAACTCCATACGAATCGTTATCAACCAAGCAAAAAAGTACATTTGTTCTAGAGATGCACGATATTGTTTTTTGGATACCGATACCGATACCGATTATTTGCTGGGTCATATCTGCCGATACCGATCCGATACCGATATATTATATATCATATTTATATTGAGCTCATTGCTGAATTTTTTTATTTTAATTTGTTTTACTGGTGAAAGTTGATGGTAAACCCTCCTCTCCACTAACCCTACTGTGATGAAAAATATTATTTATGGAATAAATACATTAATTATAATTATATATAAGTAACAAACTTAACTATGACATCATTTTTGTATGCTATAAGCCATCACAGAATTATTTGAATCTTTGTATAACACAAAACCATATGTTATGTGGCCTATGGAACTAAGATCATTGAATCTAGTTTGTTATTAGTGTTATTCATATTGTCTGTTGCCTAAATTAATTAGCCTCTGGCCCTCTGCTCTAAACAATAAAGCCCCCCTTAGCTCTCCCAATCACAACTCCCTGGAACTACCACTGTGTGTGTGTGTGTGTGTGTGTGTGTGTGTGTGTGTGTGTGTGTGTGTGTGTGTGTGTGTGTGTGTGTGTGTGTGTGTGTGTGTGTGTGTGTGTGTGTGAGAGAGAGAAAGAAAGAGACAGTGAGTTTAGGACAGGGACAGCTTGCTTCGTACACTACACTACAGATTGTAGGACAACAGGATGTCAAAGACAGAAACATTACCAGCTGAGAGTTAATTTGTGCTCATTCTCTGTGGTTAAATACACAAGCAGCTTGCTTGTTCAAAAGCAGCCGCTGGTTGCAGTCGAGTCGAGTAACGACTAACGAGTGTTTGTTACGTCGATGTTAAATAACGAGGCAAAATATATCCTCCGCAGTATCCCTACTCTAATCTAATTTAAGATGTACAAGAAACCCTCTGACTGTTCTGGGTATGAACTATGGACGTGAAGAGTTTGTTTGCTGTTAGTTTGCTGTTAGTTCCACTCTCTGTGCAGCCTAGCCTGCTCCGCTGCGTAGTGCAGCAATGCACTGTCTGAGAGACATTGCATGTAGAGCGTGTGGAGGGGGGAGGAGCTACAGCTGTGCTCTCTTAAAGAGACAGAGACAGGCAGACAGACTGCTCTCGCCTCTCGGTCATTTTATTATACAATATCGGTGAATTTAATCGGGTTTATTTTGAGATCGGTTCGGTACAGATATGGCCGATATCGGCCGATATCGGCCGATTCCGATACGTTACCGATTATATCGTGCATCTCTAATTTGTTCTGCATCAGAAAACAAGTACACCACATGCCTCTATTACCATACACAGCAGGGAGAAATATATGAATCTCAGGTAATATTTACTTTGTGCACCACAGTTTACTTTATAAAGTAGAGTGAATGTAATTGTATTTCTGGTATTTATGGTAAATTGTATACATGTTGTACCAAACCCTTACCTCATACAGTAGCCTACTTACATTAAAGTAAGGACAAGTTGAGTTGAAAATGAATTTATTATTAGTACCAGACCTATCTATGGCTAGTTTGACCAATTCCAATACTATTTAATTAGCCAAGCTTGTAGAACCTCTCTCTCTCTCTCTCTCTCTCTCTCTCTCTCTCTCTCTCTCTCTCTCTCTCTCTCTCTCTCTCTCTCTCTCTCTCTCTCTCTCTCTCTCTCTCTCTCTCGGTTCTGAAGACATGGCATGAAGATGTAATGGCAGCACCACAGATGGAAGGTGCTTTTGATTATTTATGGTACGATTGATAAAGCTTGTTTTCATTCCCTTTCCAGCGCCATGGCGACTCTTATTGTGAAACTGTTATTTGAGTCTTACTGTATTGGAGTATATTTGTTATGACGGGGTCCGAAAATAAGCACTGCCCGCTTGCCTGGGGCATTTTGATTGATTTGATGGGTTCAGTTTCTGCCATATTGCTTTTACCTGTCCATGCATCAAAATAAAAACTGGACTAACAGGAAACCTGGGCCCTCGCTAACATGGAGGAGCATGTTACTTTCCAGAATGTAGCAGATCTACATGCTCAAAGATTTGTTATACTTTTGATGCTTTTGTGTGACGCTGTAGTAAGTAAAAAATAAAAAAATATATATATATGTATATATATAGGTTCTACAAGCTTGGCTAATTAAATAGTATTGGAATTGGTCAAACTAGCCATAGATAGGTCTGGTACTAATAATAAATTAATTTTCAACTCAACTTGAAAATTAAGAAATAATTATTTTCTTAATTGTATTCATAATTCATCTTTTACTTGAGGGGGAACCCCCCATTGCAAGTTGGTGTCATTTGACCATTTAAAATACTTTAAAATTTGAATTTAACCGAAACAAAACTAAAGAACTAGCATTCTTATGAATTAATAAGTTAATTAGCTTAATAATTATAGAGGGCAATTATAGTGCATTTAGGCCTATAAGCCAGGGATTTAAGAACTGCACTGCTCATCCACTGCTTCGATTAAAAACCTCTAAGTGGTGGTCAGAATGATAACTAATGTATTCAAGCAGATAAAAAACTATAAACAGTTATTGATTTAAGAAGGAAAGTCCTCTCTGCTGCTGTAGGCCTAATGATTGTGAAAACCTATTTAAAATTGGGGAAATTGCCCCATCTGCTGGATTGTGTCATAAATGCACCCGGAGGGAGGAGGGAGGAGGGGGGGGGGTTCCACACACGCGACATACTGTTTTTGCAAGCGACGTTCAGGTTCTACACATGACGCTAGCCTCACACTGGACAAAAACGCGTCACAAATGTCACGTGGCCACAAGCTCAAAAGAAGAGTCACAAGTGTAGAAATAGGATCCGCAACCGTGTAAATAAGATTCCGTGCTTACAGAGAAGTTATTTATGTTTGTGGATATGCACACATTCATTTGCAGGATCTAAAAAACACAGGTGAACCACGGAAAACATGTGTGCATTTTTTGCCCGGTTACAAGATATAACGTTGATTTGCAAGGTATAAATTACAAAGTTGGAGAGGTAGGAATTGGACATTAATGCGCAAATGTGAAATTCGCGCTTCACTTGTAAAAAGCGAACGACAAATGTGTAAATAACAACTCGTAATTACAGAGGTCAATTTTATATTTATATTTTTATATTTTTTGTTGCAAAGACCAGAAAACACTACCAAAACAGTAAAAACATTTGTGAATTAATTTACCACTTACAAGCCATAACGTTGATTTGCAATGTATAAATTACAAAGTTGGAGAGGTAGGAATTGGACATTATTGCGCAAATGTGAAATTTGTGCTTCACAGTTTACAAAGCTTTTTTTTTTGTGACCACACTACACAATACGAGTGACCAATGGAGAAAATTTGTGAGGTGCCCTAAAATACAAGTGACAGATGGAGAAATACAGTGACAGATGGAGAAATACGAGTGACCAACACAAAAATCTTTGCAGATAATAAAGTCCAATATTATCTTCCATAGCCCTCATGTGCACCTGGACTGCGCGCGAAAATGTTGCTGTTATTAGTGGTTTCTGATACTTTTTTCGCGGGTTTGTGACGGATTTCGGGTACATAAACAACAGTTAACAATTACAATGTTGGGGCACACCCAAGTTTAATTTTTTATTCATTTTTATTTTATTTTATATATTTAATTTTTTTTATTTTTATTTTTTTCTGGGTGGGGATGTGCCCCTAACGTCATGGGCCCCAACGCAACCGCGTTGTCTGCGTGACGGTAGTGACGCCCCTGACAAAATAGGAACAAGCTATTTGACTAAAATAGAAATTAGATTTAAACTAAGTAAATTGAAAAGGGAAAGTGAGAAACTTACCTTTAGGATACCTGCAGGATATTTTTCTTTGTTTTATTGGATTTAAAGGTGATTGTCATTGTATGTTGTATGTGTTTTGTGTTTTGTCTAGTTAGTAAAGTAAAGTTTGCCGGCTTTTGCATCTAAAGTAAGTGGTCTCTGGTCTAATATTTTATTGTTCCCCACTCACAAGAACCTAGAACTAGTCCAGTGGTCAACCTCGGCGATACGGGTGCTACAAATTGGCGAGCTAGCCAGGAGTGGTTTAAACAAATAGAATTAGCAACCAGAGACAAGATAGCAATACTTACAGATTCAAGATGGAGGATATTCAAAAGATTATTCAGGATTCAGGAGTTAAGGTTTCAAACTCACTTCTAATTAGTGGTTTAACAGACACAGAGGCTGACAAAGAAGTCTATGACTTCCTAGAACAGTATGGCCGCATTCAACAAAAAATCAATCTACCCCAATCTGAAATAGGCCCACAGGTTATTGTAGAGTACAAATATGACGTAGCTCTAGAACCACTAATACCCCAATTGCCATTCAAATTAACCAGCAAAACAAACACAGATGTCACTTACCACGTTGCGGCCTTAGCACTTATACCTGCATTCAGCCAGTCAGCCACACAAACATACCTCACAGAGCTGAAGCAGATTGCAAAGTTGAGTGGCCAGAACTTTGAGGATGTGCTGAGAAAAGAGCTCTCTCACATCAGTGGAGCTGTTGGCCAAGAAGAGGAGAAAGGACCAGACACATACCCAGATGATACTGAAGGACATGTCGTGGATGACATGGCACAAGTGAGCCCTCAGCCCAGTGCACTTACCCCACAACATGCCCATAGCCAAGATTCTGACCCAGCACCTTCTCAACAGCCCCCCAAAGGAAAGACCCAGCCCACTTTGAGCTTAACTGACCTCTATCCATCTGAAATGCAGAAAGTCGTTGTTGAACATATAGTTAAACATGAAGACTCTACAGCACAAGCACATGCTTACTTGAGACTCCGACCCTTCTCTGGACGCAGTCCCCGTCCAAACAATGAAGTTGATTTTGAAACATGGCGATCTAATGCTGACCTCTTATTCGGAGATGCTCAACAATCAGATCTACACAAATCAAGAAGAATACTTGAGAGTCTCTTGTCACCAGCTGTTGACATCGTAAAGCAGCTGACACCTTACTCACCCCATCCATGTATTTGGAGATTCTTGACTCAGCCTTCGGCACAGTTGAAGACGGGGATGACCTTTATTTTAAGTTCCTTAATACGCTACAAGACTACACTGAGAAGCCCTCAACTTACCTTCAACGACTCCAAGTAGTGCTGAACACCACCCTCAGGAGAGGCGGTGTAAAAGCAACCGATATGGACAGACAGCTTCTGAAACAGTTTTGCAGAGGTTGTTATGTCAATGCCCTGATATCCGAACGAAAACTTGAAGATAAAGACAAGAAAGACAACCCACCTACCTTTGCAGAACTCCTTTTGCTACTCCGCACTGAAGAGGAAAAGTGTTATTCCAAAGAGTGTCGCATGAAGCAGCACTTTAGTGCCTCAAAGCAGAGAGTATCCTCACACTTCCAAGGTGCCTATGGTCAGTGTGCTGAGGAATACAACACATCACCAGAAAGACACAGTCAGTCTAATCCTGAGATACAAGACCTAAAAAAGCAAATGGCTCAGTTGCAGTCCCAACTTACAAAAATGACACAAAAAGACAACAAAACCCATTCCCAGAAAGCACCTCAAAAGCCCACTACTAGCAAGTCCCCGGATGAGAGTGCCAGACCACAAAAACCACAGTCTAGCAACCGTGATGGAAACAAACACCACAGTAACAAGCCAAGGCCCTGGTACTGTTTCAGATGTGGTGAAGATGGGCACATAAAGCCCCAATGTGAAGCTGAGCCCAACTCCTCTCTCGCAGCTGCAAAAAGGAAACTGTTAAGAGAGAGACAACTGGAATGGGAATCGAAACATGGCTCCACAGAATCGGATGGTTTAAACTAGCATCAGTTACCATTGAGGGACAAATGGCGGCTGAGACACCAACAAAGTGTCCCAAGAGGAAACAGCATGCCTCATTAGCATGCTCACACCCAAAGCAACGGGTCGTAACCCTACCAAAAAGGCTAATAGGAGCTAAAACCACTGCTTTGATTTGATTTGATTTGATTTATTTGAAAAGCCAAAAACCACATGGTCACCGCAGTTCGAGGATAACACAAGAAAGTCCTGAGACTTATTTCCGTTGAGGTCCTCTTACAATTAACAATCAATACGTTAAAAATACATTACAATACAAAACACATGTAACTACCGAAACACTACATAGACACAAGTGACATACACAGTACAGACCCAGTACACATTACACAACAATACAAAACACAAGTAACATTCACAGTACATACATACAAACAATACAAGAACACATGTAACATACATAGTACACAAACAAGTGCTACCTTATCTTTCCTAGTCTAAAGACCCTCTATAGGGGAACCTTTTCTAATAGACATGATTTAGTTTTGTATTTAAAAGTCCTCAGATTGGTTGTCAGTTTGACACTGTTTTCGAGGTCATTCCACTGTGTGGCTCCTATGTAAGTAAATGATTCCCTGCCTACTTTACTTTTAAAAGCCGGATGGCTCACATCTGCTACACTGGCTCTGGTGAAAAAATGGTGTACTTCGCTTCTCTGAGTAAAACATGTCTTTAAAAATATGGGGACCTCGCCATATATTATCTTATGAACCATGGTCAATCTGGCCATGGTTACCCTGGATTCCACTGGGAGCCAGTTGAGTTCTCTAAACTGGATCCTACCTATATGGGATCTGGGTTCTAACCCTAGAATGACCCTGATCAGTCTATTCTGAGCTGACTGTAGCTTTGTTTTGAGGGATTTCATTAAGCCCTCGAACCAAGATGTACATGCAAAATCAAAATGGCACATAATAAGAGAATTGACCACCACCTGTTTTGTCTCCCTATCCAAGTACCTTGCTGTCCTTGCCAGAAATTTAGTCAATCCGGAGACTTTGCTCAATACCTTGCTGGCCATATTTCGGCCATCTAGATTACCCTCCAAGATACATCCCAGGTATTTCACCGATGATTTTGCTTCAATGTAGTCAGAATTTAATTTGACCTCGAAAACAGGGCTCTTTCCTAATTTGATTTTAGAGCCAAACAGAATTGATTCTGACTTCCCTGTGTGTAAAGATAACTTGTTATCTATAAGCCAGGAATTAACATTTGTCAATTCCTCACTCAGGGAACTCTCCAGTGTGGATTGTTCCTTATGGGATTCCTTATGGGCTCAAGTGATAATAGCAGGAAAAGATTGTAATTGCTTGTTAGACACAGGTTCACAAGTGACAACAATCCCACACTCATTCCACAAGGAGAACCTGTCACATGTACCTATCCAGTCACTGAACAATTTACTCGAAGTGGAAGCCGCCAACGGCCAAGAAGTCCCCTACTTGGGGTATATTGAAGTGAACATCATATTCCCCAAGTGTTCCCTTGGCCTAGATCTCGAAGTGCCCACCTTAGCCTTAATCGTGCCCGACATTTGCTCAACCCTGTCATCAGTCTTAATAGGCACTAACACATTAGATGTCCTTTATGAGCAGTACTCTAACGCCACACTTCAGAATGACCATACACTGCCCTATGGGTACAGAGTTGTCCTTAAAACTCTTGAAATGAGACAAGAAGTTGATTCCAGCCTCGGAGTTGTGAGACTGTTCAGCAAAGACCCCGAAACTATTGGCCCTGGTCAAACAAAAGTTGTGGAAGGTTCAGTCAGTTGCCGAATACCTAACACTGGAAATCCCATCCCTACCAGGTGGCATAATGGTCAACGGTGGCCTAACGAGCCTCCCACCCAAACTGCCCCGCTGCATAGCAGTGATCCTTAAAAATGAATCAGGCCATGAAATCACCATCTCTCCAAAGAGCATAATAGCTGAAGTGAATGCCATTCAAAGTGTTGAGCCCATCACCACTGATAACCCTGACACTCACACTAAACCTGACCAAAACTCAGAGAGAGACTTGGACTTTGGGAATTCTCCAATACCCAATGAATGGAAAGAGCAAATAACTAAGACACTGAACTCCATGCCAGATGTCTTCGCACAGCACGACCTCGACTTTGGTCGCACTGACAAGCTAAAACATCACATAAAGTTCAGTGATGAAACAACCTTTAAGCACAAATCGAGACCGATACACCCCCAGGATGTTGAAGCTGTGCGTAAGCATCTCCAAGAACTCCTTAAAGCTGAATTGTAGTCGTCAGAAAAAAGAACGGTGACGTCAGACTCTGTATAGATTATAGGAAGCTCAACCTCCAAACAGTGAATGATTCATATGCTTTACCAAATCTGGAGGAGTCTTTCTCAGCTTTGAACGGATCAAAGTGGTTTTCAGTACTAGACCTCAAGTCCGGCTTTTACCAAATCGAGATGGAGGAGTCAGACAAACACAAAACTGGATTTGTCTGCCCACTGGGATTCTTTGAATTTAACAGGATGCCACAAGGGATTACCAATGCCCCGAGCACCTTTCAGAGGCTCATGGAACGTTGTATGGGAGAATTAAATCTGAAACAAGCCCTTGTCTTCATTGACGACTTGATCATTTTCTCCCAGATCCTGGAAGAACATAGCCTCGATCTCCAGGCTTTTATTGTTTAGTGTTGCTAAAAAATAAAAGCCTAGCCCAGCGCGTCGGTGTACTCGGTATGAGGAAGTGTTTCACTTCCCAACCAACCAGAGTGCAGTGGGCGTCGCTCGTAATGTTGTGTTAACGGGGCGGGGGTTGACGGACAGATCGGTGAACCAATGGGATCAGCCGCAATCTCTTGCCGGCTCTTTACACCCGCCCCTCTATACACGAAATCAGGAGCGTTGGGGCAGTCTAGGAAGAACATGAAGAACGTTTGTTAAACGTGCTCAACAGATTGAAGGAGTATGGCTTAAAGTTGTCTCCTGAGAAATGTAATTTTTTCCAGACGTCCGTCAAGTACCTTGGCCACATCGTTTCCGAAAAAAGGCATTGAAACAGACCCTGAAAAGATTTCCACCCTTAAAACCTGGCCAAAACCAAACAACTTGAAGGAGTTAGGAACGCTGTTAGGATTTTGTGGTTACTATCGTCGCTATGTAAAAGATTACTCAAAGATTGTGAAACCCCTCAATGTACTCACTGCTGGATATCCACCTCTGCGGAAGCCCAGTAACTCCAAGGTGAATACAGGAAAATACCACAATCCTAAAGATAACTTTGGTGATAGATGGACAACAGAATGCCAAGTAGCATTTGAGATGATCATAAACAAGTTGACAACTGCCCCCATCCTTGGGTTTGCTGACCCCAAGTTACCCTATATCTTACATACAGATGCAAGCACTGTGGGGTTAGGCGCCACCCTATACCAGGAACAGCAGGGGCAGAGACGCGTCATTGCTTATGCAAGCCGTGGCTTATCACCTTGTGAAGCTAGATACCCAGCTCACAAATTGGAATTCCTCGCCCTCAAATGGGCGGTAACAGAGAAATGTCAAGATTATTTGTATGGAACTCCATTCCCCGTGGTCACTGACAGTAGATAAAGTAATAGCCAGCACTCCGAAGTCCTTCTGGTACTTTTATTTCATAATGCAGCACGGACAATAGCAGTTCCTCATTTAACCCCTTGGGGTGTTCTGTCAGATTATGTATCCAAAGAGCTTCTCTTTGTAAGAGAAGCCTATCTCTGTTACCACCTCTTTTTAAAGGATGTACAGTCTCAATGCCTTGAAACCTCAACGAACATACCTCGTGTCCTACTGAATTAAAGTGTCTCGCTACCGGGGATTTCTCATCCCTATTTCTAATATTTGATTTGTGTTCACCAATTCTTATTTTCAATTCTCTCTTTGTTTTGCCTACATAGCAGAGTCCACATGGACATTTCAACAGGTAGACCACATATTTCGTTTTGCATGTAATTCTACTCTTGATATTAATCTTTTTGCCAGTGTGAGGGTGCAGCACTGTGTTACCTTTAATCATAGCGTTACATTGAAGACAACCTGAACATGGAAAATTACCTGTCGGTGGGTCTGACATAAAATGTTTAGGAGGTACGTAACAGTCTGCTCTGACCAGTGAGTCTCTTAAATTTTGGGCACGTTTATGTTCAAACATTGGGGGCGCTTTAAACACATGACCTATAGCAGGATCAGTAGATAGAATGTACCAGTATTTTTGGACAATCTTCTTAACTTCATTACAAATTGGAGAAAAAGTGGTAGACAGCACAATTTTAGACTCTCCTGGCTGTGGAGGTTTAGAAGTCAATAAACTGGTTCTGTTGATGTTACGTACCTTGTGTAAACAATCATTTAAGACCTTATTATTATAGCCTTTGGCATTGAAACATTGATTTAAATCCTTTGCTTGCTTTTCAAAAGCAGTGTCTGTGCTATAAATTCTCTTAACCCTCAGTAACTGGCTATAGGTTAGGCCCTTCTTTAAACCTGGTGGGTGGTAACTGGACAGTAACCCGTTAACCTACATACTTACCTCTGCTAAGCTTGATGCTACAAGCTACAGGTGGCTATCTGCTTTGTCAACATTCAACTTCCAACTGCAGTACAGAGCAGGAAAGCTGAACCAGGATGCAGATGGACTGTCCAGACGACCACATAGTAGATTGATGGATGACTTCACATCCCAGAAAGAGATGGAACGAATAATGCAATTCACGCAAAGACACCTACCTGAATCAGAACATTCAAACCTGATGGTTGAGAGCACAATCAAAGCTGTGAAAAACATTTGGTCCATTCCATTTTTTATGGAGAGCCTGCGGGGACATTGCCCGTCACGGCTTTAGTCATGTCACTTACCTATAACCCAAAGGCCATACCAGTAAGCTTTAGAGATGAAGACAAGCTTGGCGGTCTACCCGTCATTCCCAATTTCACAGCTACTGAATTGATGGAAAAGCAGAAAGCCGATGCCTGTATTCGAGAAGTGATACACCAGATGGAGACCGGAGAGAAACCGCCACCGTCTTTGAGGAACGAACTCCCTGAACTCGGGTTGATATTAAGGGAATGGAACAGGCTGGAGCTGTTCAATGGCTTACTATATCGAAAACGACAAGATGGTGCACAGTTTTCCTACCAACTTGTGCTACCAGAAGAGTTGAGACCCATGGTCCTGAAAAGCCTGCATGATGACATTGGCCACATGGGCGTGGAGCGAACATTAGACCTCGTCAGAACACGGTTCTATTGGCCAAAAATATCAGTCGACGTAGAAAGCAAAGTCAAAACATGTAACCGCTGCATACGCCGTAAATCCTTACCTGACAAAGCTGCACCGCTTGTTAACATCACAGCTACAAGACCACTTGAACTTCTATGCATGGATTTTCTCTCTGTAGAGCCAGACTTAAGTAACACAAAAGATATTCTGGTAATAACGGACCATTTTACAAAGTATGCAGTGGCCATCCCTTGCCCGAACCAAAAAGCTCAAACAGTAACTAAGTGCTTATGGGACCACTTTCTCGTCCACTATGGGATTCCTGAGAGGCTTCACAGCGACCAAGGTCCTGATTTCGAGTCAAGAACGATAAAAGAGCTTTGTGAACTCATCGGAACAAAGAAAATAAGAACCACCTCCTACCACCCAAGAGGGAACCCTGTTGAACGTTTCAACAGGACCCTACTTAACATGTTGGGAACACTTGAGAATCAGAAGAAGAGCCACTGGCGTGATCATGTCAAACCATTGGTACATGCTTATAACTGTACTAAGAACGAGGTGACTGGCTTTACCCCTTATGAGTTCATGTTTGGGCGACAGCCTAGATTGCCAGTCGACCTTGCCTTTGGCTTACCAGTCCACCACCAGCCAGGATCACATACCCAGTATGTTCAGAACTTGAAATCCCACCTCGAAACAAGCTATCGAGTTGCCGCAGAAAATGCGAAGAAAACTGCAGATCGCAATAAGGCAAGATTTGATAAGCAGGTTGTTGAGTCCACCCTGAGAGAAGGCGACAGGGTCTTGGTCAGAAATATTCGCTTGAGGGGCAAACATAAGTTAGCTGACAGATGGGAACATGATGTATATGTTGTCCTGAGTCAATGTGGTGATATTCCAGTATACGTTGTGAGACCTGAGAATAAAGAAGGGCCGACAAGAACCCTTCACCGTGACCTTTTGCTGCCATGCGGTTTCCTTCCCATGACCCCAGTAGAAGGCGTCACAGACACGAAAAAGAAAGCCAGACGGCCAAGAACTAGGCAACATCCGAAAGGCGACAGCTCGGATGAAGCAGATGGAAGTGACTCCCAGTCGGATTCTGAAGAATATCTGAAGAGGCTCCAGTAGAGATTTGTGACAGTATCTTACCTGATCCTGAAGTCAGTAACATACCTGAACTTGAAGAGATGAACTTAACTCATCCTGGAGAGAGTAATTTACCTGAACCTGAAGAGTTTAACTTACCTGAAGCAGAAGAGATTCACTTACCTGATCCTGAAAAGGGTAACTTACCTGCTGGACAAGAACCTGAAGGCCTACCTCGAGATGACGTGGATGATGTCAATTCTCCCACTCGAACTACTCTTGAACAGAGTGAATCCGTCCGTGTCATAGATGAAACTGAACCCGAAAATGAAGGAGGATGCTGTAGAAGGTCCACCAGAGACAGAAAAGCCAGTAAACGACTGACATACCCTGAACTAGGGAATCCATTGATTGCAATACTCAAATCCCTACAGTGGTTACCTGTTCGTTCATGTGCGATCTTCAAACGGCCGCCTATTGGACATCAGAGGTTTTCAGAGGTTTTTTTAGGTACCTTTAAACGTTGACGCCCACAGATTCTTAGCGCCTCCCATTGCAAGGATTAGAAAGTTTAGTGTGGCCGTTCAGCCACGAGGTGGCGCTTGGTATCAAAATTAAAAAAAGTAAAAGTACTCGTTATAAAGAAATAAAGAAAGTCCAGTTTCACATGTTATGTTAAAATTGAAAATAGCAGATCTACAAGCTTACAACATGTAGCTTAGTTCTGCTATTTTTAAAATAGACAACGTTTATATAAGGCTGAAGTGGTTAATGTATGTTTTGTAATAATAATCAAAATCTGCAAAGTAACTAGTAGCCTAACTAAAGTTTTTAAACACTGCGCATTGCATCCGTCTGTGTGTGTGTGTGTGTGTGTGTGTGTGTGTGTGTGTGTGTGTGTGTGTGTGTGTCTGACTGTGCAGCGAGTCCGCGCCGACAGACAGACAGACAGACAGACAGACAGACAGACAGACAGACAGACGTCTTATATATATTATTATTTATTATCCCGAATGAATTGGTGTGTAGTACGTGCTTCTTTCCTATACAGATCCCCAAATGTAGGCCTACTTTCTATGCTTTGTGTGTGTGTGTGTGTGTGTGTGTGTGTGTGTGTGTGTGCGTGCGTGCGTGCGTGCGTGCGTGCGTGCGTGCGTGCGTGTCTGACTGTGCAGCTTGTGCGCGCCGACAGACAGAGAGACAGACAGATCCCCCTCTAACCGCTGACTGTAGCCTACATGTGAAGGTCTAACAGTCACCAAAGTTGTTCTGTGACAACAATAATCACTGAATGAAATGACACGATAACGCAACCAGTAGCGGCCATGTATCCTTATTATAAGCGACCTGTTTTCCTATAAAGTTGCTTGTAAATATATATTGGTAATTGCAGGCTGCTTTTTATTTGTTGAGAGCATATAGGTTTATTAAGCATATAGGTTTAAAGTGCTCAAGTGGCATTACTGGCCTATAGTCACGTCTTTTGAGCGTGTTGATTGCTTGGGCTTGTTTTCATAGACCTGATTGATTATTTCTCTCGCAAAATCTGGCAACCCTGGTCGCAACACGTTACTCTCTTCTACACACATTTCAGAGGCAAATATTGTAAAAATGCCCCATCAGAAACCGTTTGCAGAATATAACGAAAAAACACCCCCTCACACGCTGCTGTGTGAGGGGGGAGGTGAGGGGGGGGGGGGGGTGCGGAGAGGAATGCAGTCTACTCCTCCAGATGAGAGACGCAACTGATATATACTTCTCCATACCTTCTCCATGTACCTGCCTACTTAAAATCTCAAAATCGGCCGGGCTGAATTTGCATCTGAACAAATACATTGATACAACCCCCCCCCCCCCCCCCTCAAAGAAAGCCCTTCCCTTCCCCCAATAATGTTTGCAGATGGGCTATTTTCAGCATAGGCTGTAGTATTGCCTATAGATAAGACTGGGGATTTTTGTAGCCCAGACTGATTGGGTGTCGTTGATAAAATGTTCTTAAAGGGGAGATTTTTTAGGTTGACATCAAGAAGGGCCGGTCAGCTCCCTTCACGGCTTTTATAGCAGGCAAACCCCCCAATACATGCTTTGTTTTCAAGTGTTGCATTGTGCACAAACGTCAGTAGTATTACAAAGTTATAAAAAATGTGCATGGCAAAAAAAAAAACGAAAACATACCACTTCCATACAGAATGGGAGGAAGACTTTTTTTCCCCCATTCCAAGTGCGTTTGTCTTATATGCAACGCCAGCGCCGCTATTCCAAAGCCCCGCAAAAAGCACAAAGTACAAACGTATTTAACTAATAAATATTATGGTAATATTGACTATAATAATAATAAATATTTATTTATATATTTTCTGAAACTTGACATTCTGCATCTCTCTCTCTCTCTCTCTCTCTCTCTCTTGGTATCAAAATGTAGCCTACTTAAATTACCAAAAGTATCATTCATTTGAAAATAGCCGATCTACAAGCTCACAATGCCTTGCCATGGGGTCGGTCGAAATCCCCCCCCCCTCCCCCCCATCAAAACAGAAGATCTGCTTTCGGCTCTCGTGTTGTTAGTGTGTCGGGGGTCTGCAGAGGAGCAGGAGGGCGAGGTGGGGGAGGGGGTTGAGAAGGGGGTTGGGGTGGAGGAGGGGGATGTCTGATCTCATCAGATCATAACAAGATCTACAAGCTAACAACGTGTCTCTCCCATGAGCATTGCAGCTTGAGGATCTGTTGTGTTTGTTGATCACACAGCTCCCAAAATCTCACGAGTATGCAAATGAGCCATGCGGTCTTACAACGTTCTGTAAACACAAGCACTCCCTAGAGAGAGACATATTTTGCGCAGTTACTTTGTAGATGACGTTACAGTCAGACACGCACACACACACACACACACACACACACACACACACACACACACACACACACACACACACACGCACACAAAGCACAGAAAGTAAGAATAGTTGAAACAAAAATAGAGACAAGCTATTTGACAAAAAAAAAATTATAAACCTAAACTAGTGATCTAAAATAGAAATTAGATTTAAACTAAGTAAATTGAAAAGGGAAAGTGAGAAACTTACCTTTAGGATACCTGCAGGATATTTTTCTTTGTTTTATTGGATTTAAAGGTGATTGTCATTGTATGTTGTATGTGTTGTATGTTTTGTCTAGTTAGTAAAGTAAAGTTTGCCGGCTTTTGCATCTAAAGTAAGTGGTCTCTGGTCTAATATTTTATTGTTCCCCACTCACAAGAACCTAGAACTAGTCCAGTGGTCAACCTCGGCGATACAGGTGCTACAATAGCATAGCAGCGTGGCCTCCCAGCCCCACCCGCCTCCAAGCTCACTAAAACGGTGCCAAAACCTAACCTTATTCCACAGACATGGGGAGATAGACTCAGGGACAGAGAAAGAGGGGAGCACAGGACACTCAGCGTTGCCATGTCCTCTGATTATACGCGAACTTGCCTTACTTTTCACCACAGTATTGCCATGTCCCAAAATTATAAGCGCCTTTGCCCTAGTTTCACACAATACTCTCTCTCACACTGTGAGGTGGTTGTAAGGTGGATCTGCGATGCGAAGTGGACGACGTGTCACGCTTGACGTTCGGGCCGCGCAGCGACCCGAACGTCTAGTCACAAAAATACAACGTCTAGTCACAAGAATACAACGTCTAGTCACAAGAATACAAAGAGTACAATAAGTACAATAAGGGTTTGTTCATGCATTGACATACCCATGTAAAGTTATATGAACAAAACTACAGACTGTTACATACAGTACAAGCACATGCAGTAACATGCAATAATATGACCATAAGAATTGTAATTCACTTTTTGGTCTTCACTCCTATGCTAACAAACCTAGAAATACCCAACTCCAAAACTACAGTAATACGAAATAAATAGTTGTAATTGACCTTCTTCACAGTTGACACTACAACACAACCAGTGGATATTCAACAATTCACATTAATAAGATCTTATCTTAAAACTATAAATCATATTATTACCATGAAGTTCAGATTAAATTCACGAAGCAATAAGACACAGACAGCCATGGTTTCTGAAATGGATCACTCTATTCAAGAGAACAGACAGGTTAGAGTACGATGGTAAAAAGTCTCATCTAAGTGTTCTCTCTCCCCAGTACTGCAGGGAGAGGGTTTTAAAAGCATTCTTATCAGTAAATGGTAACCAGGGCAACATACCCAGGCTTCACATAAACATCTGACATAATATCTTACACATTAATGGCTCCAAGTTGTCTTCTTGGCTGGGGCAAGTTCTTCTGATGACGTGACCTTCCTTCAGATTTAGGCTTAATCAGGCGTTTCCATAGCACACAGAGTTCACCCTGACCCAAACCTGAAAACAATTGCTCCTATCTAACATTATTATTGCATACCGAGAGCCGATTTGCAACAACAAAGTTTACAAAACAAAACAAAATCTGTCTCCTGGAGAAAGTTTATGAAACAGAGACCTGTTGACTGTAGTTTCATCCATATTCCATGGCAAGAACGGCTCTATCCGTGGACACAGTTACATATTTACATGACTGAGTTATGCCAAGATGGCACTAAAATAGAAGGGTTAGACATATATCAAGATCATACATAAAATATATAGTTCTTTAGATCTATCACACATGAACCAAACATTACCCTATTTTCTCCTGTTTTAGTCTCTACTAATTCAAGAGTAAAAAAAGAGATGTTGAAGATGTCTGATGCCCTTTACAATCCATGTACTGATTAACAAGTGTTTTCTTGTTCATTGTGGAGTCAGGATTATTCTAAATTGGAGTGAATGTTGATGGTGAGTAAGCACATTTTATAATATTCTGACTCTTTATGTTTTGTGTATCTGTAGTTGTGAGTCAGGACATCCCCTCCATCTTCGCTATAACTCTGTTTGAGGAGCACATCTACTGGACAGACTGGGAGACCAAATCCATCTACAGAGCCCACAAGACTCAGGGTACCAACAAGACCAAGCTCATCAGCACCACAGACACACCTAATGGCATCCACATCTACCACCCCTATAGACAACCTGAGGGTCTGTACCACCTACTGTATACAACACTCATTATTACTATTCATGCTTTTTTCTAAAATCCAATCCATAATTGGGGCAGTAATCTGTCAGGCTGCCCTGCCTGATATAGCCATATCCTGGCCGGGCAGAAGAGCAACAGAAGAACCCTGAGTTGTAGGGAATGAAGTTCAACTCAACCTTATTTGTTGTCTGGACCTGAATAATTATTATTGAAAGATGAGTAGCCTACATTAACAGTAGCAGTATTATTTTTTCTTATTTTTTTTACTTAAGATGTTTATCCCACGATTTTGTAACCCATTTTTTCATCCAGTGCCAATTGTCTAAGTAATCCTGGGCGCTACACTCCCTCGGCCAGCCTAGGGAGAGCCTAGAGCCGAGCTCATGCCTCCTTCATTAATAGTAGTAGTATTTTAACATACTGTATGTCTGGGTTTTCATATTTATTACATCTACAGTAACAGGTCATCCATGTCAGACCAACAATGGAGGCTGCAGTAACCTGTGTCTGCTCTCACCTGGAGGAGGCCACAAGTGTGCCTGTCCCACCGACTACTACATGGCAGCTGATGACAAGCAGTGCCAGTCCAACTGCACTGACAACCAGGTGATTCACCTCTGGTTATCTTATGCTACTCTATATGACTCTATGGGCCCTGTTACACACGTCTTAATTACCACCAGGTCTTATGTCTTAACTTAAGACGTGGAGGCGTGGCCAATGCCATTTTGCTATTATGAGTGTGGTAATCTGCGCACTGAGCCAAGGCGCTACGCGGTAAACTGCCCTGAATTAGTCATGGGTGTGGTTGGGGCGTTACTTTATTCAAACCAATCAGAGTATCGGCTGCCATTCCCTTTAAGATCAGCACAAGCCGCAGCTCTATTTTCCATGCGTTAAGCGGTGAGATCAAAACAGAAAGAAACATCACATTGAAAGGAGAGATGTCAAAGTGCATGCATGGCCGTCATAATCACTGTAGCCTCTGTCTAATTATGTGACTGTCTCATGTCCAAATCACAAATGGTATATCTCTTGACAAAACAACAAAACAAAAATGTCTCATCTCCAAGCAAAAAAAGGTCGCTGTGCGACGTGTTGTATGCTTGTAGATCAGATATATTTGTGCAGCATAAGTGAAAGAGAAAGTAAGAGGGAGGAAGAGAACGCACTCCATTTGTTTCACTTCTAAGCTACAGGAAAAATGGTTGTAAAAACCTTTATTGTATTTTATTTAATTGTATGAATAATGGAATAAGCGACCTACATTGTGACTGGAACATGAGTCTTTCAGATTGGATGGATTGATGGTGAGTAGGGCTTTGGCTGCCAGGCATGCGTATGAAATTTACGCCCGCCCGCCTCCCGACATTTGCTTTTCGCGTCATATCGTTTGATAGAGGGATAATAAAAACATGATCGATACACTGGATCGACATATAGACACTTCACAGATTATAAAGAATTTTGAATTACAACAATTGCTTGAGAATTGGCTGAGTATGGCCTAGTTATACTGCTGGTGTCCTACAACCAAAGATTTATTTTAGAGTGGTGCCAACCTAGCCTGGTTCCAGCCGAATCTGCCTTTGCAAAATCGCATCGCACTTTAGCCCTCGGCAGATTAGGTCTGGCCCCCCTCCATAGAGATTCCACTTCTCTCCCTCCGCAGTGGTGTGGAGCCAACCAGGGCCCAGTATCCAAATGTGGGCGGGCTTATCACCTTATTTGGAGCAATGACGTACAAGGAAGCACTGCTCTGATTAGTTCGTGAACAAGGAAGCACTGCTCTGATTGGTTTAGGTCTTAACCAATAGAGTCCGTTTGGATCTTTTTGTAACCGCCCCTTGGAAAAAAATCTATCGTTGATAGGGACCAGACTAATATCCACGCAGTGTGTCGTGTGATATTGTCTGGCCACGCGAGGCTAGTGCCAACCACTCCTACATTTGACCACGTGTGGTTGTCCCTCCCTCCCTCCGTCCGTCCGTCCGTCCGTCCGTCTGAGCATGGCTTCAACAGCTGCAGCTGATTGCAACACAAAGATGCAACCAGTTACACTAATTCAACACAAACGTGCAACACATGTGCCACTTAAAGACACGCGCACACACACACACACACACACACACACACACACACACACACACACACACACACACACGCCTCTGACGGCCGATCTACACCAGACTTTTCAAAGCGCGCGTATGCGTGGCGCGTAGAGTGCGTTTGTTTAGATCCAATTGATATCAATGATAGCGGCTACACCAGGCGCGTGGATACGCGAGTCCCGCATACGCAGGCTTTAAAATAGGACTGGATCTAAAAGTGCGTGTGTGCGTGTGTGCGTATATGCGTGTGTGCGTGAAAAAAGTCTGGTGTGTTTCCACCGTGAGGCGCATCGTGCACACACACACAAGCCAGCACTGCACACGCGCGCACACACACACACACACACACGTGCACGCACACACACACACACACACACACACACACACACACACACACACACACACACACACACACACACACACACACACACACACGTAACATGCGGTGCACCGTTGCTCCGATCCACACCAAACTTGCCACCAACACTGGTCAGGGGTTTGCATCACAATAGCCACACCAGGGACCACAGGTGCACCTTTGCTCCGCCCCCTCTGTGTTCCTATTGGTTCGGCATAAAACAGCCATAACTCCATTTCCCAACATGCTGAACTTTCGAAACTTGCTAGGTTCATTTAGACGGCTAATAGGGACAAGCTGTAATTGCTTAAGCCCCACCCCCTCTGTGTTCCTATTGGCTGGGCTTCAAACAGCCATAACTCTTGTTCCTCCAGTTCCCAGCATTCTAAACTTCCAAAACTTGCAAGGTTGAAATGAATGGACAGGGATTTAACATTGTTTCTCATATAGCTTCTTCGTTTCTTCATATAGCTTAATGAAATTAACTCATCAAAGGCACCACTCACTTTACACTGGGTGTGATTTCTGCGCTTAAGACATGGTCCTGACCACGTCTTAATGCTATGCAAGTCTTGTTAAGTTAAGGGGCAAAATAGCAGATACCGCTGGAGAGTCTTAACTCATTCACTGCCAGGAATTAATTAATTAATTCATCCATCTACTGTCCCCTTGCCAGCGAAAACGGCGATTTTACTGTAGCTTTGAAAAATCATGGAATATTCTCTGTGACCGCGATCCTCTCGGACATCGGCTGGTTAGCCATCGTGGACGCCATCTTGAAAATAATGCCTTTCCACAACTTAGATTTTCCTAGATCTATTGTATGCTTTTTAGCATGCCCAATAGTAACAGAATCCATTGAAAAAACTTTTCTATCAATTATTTGGGGTTTCAACCATAATACTGACCTATCTAATATTGGAATCATTGCAAACAGACCTCTAGGCTAGGGGGTGAGCCCAACTTGTTTGCAATGGTTTTTGAAAACCTTATGCCCATACCTAACACCATGCCAAAACTCTTAAATGTGTCACCAAGTGCACGATTTTTATGAATTCCCTCCCAGCCTTAAGTGTTTGCGTTTAGCACAACTTGTAAAGTAGCGATTAAACATAAGATGGTGGCTTTATGACTTAATTACCACATAAGACCTAGAAATAAGACGGGCATAATAGGGCCCTATGTCTCATGTCTAATTACTGACTCTAAAGATAAACATGCGTCTCCCCCAACAGTTTGTTTGTAAGAACAAGAAGAAGTGCATTCCTCTCTCATTGGAATGTGACATGAAGGATGACTGTGGGGACCAGTCGGATGAACCTGCAGACTGCAGTGAGTTGAGAAAAAAATACCTGTATAGTCATAATACTGTGTTTATAATCATTGTCTCCACCAGGCCGAAAGGCATGGTGAGAGAGTATGTTTTGCAACCTGTCCGTCCGTCCTTCCGTGTGTGTGTGTGTGTGTGTGTGTGTGTGTGTGTGTGTGTGTGTGTGTGTGTGTGTGTCAGTCTGTGTACAGCTAATGTCCAGCAACGTTGGCTTGATCGCAGCGAAACTGCGCACACACACTCCCTGGATGCCAGAGCAGAACCTCTGTCCCAAATATTTCACATGGGCCACCAGGAGGCCGATTTGTGCAAAACAAATGTTTTGACAGTACTCCTCCAGATTTTGCCTGCCAATCGGTACACAGTATCTCTATCGTCATTAAACGAAACAGGTCTTTCAGATTTTTCATATTCCATCCTGATTGGCTAAGAATGTCTTCCAAAGTTTGCAGGAAGGTCGTAAAATCTTTAAAGGCTAGGCCTGACTCCTCTCTCCCGACACAGATTAGCAGTGAAAGTGGGGTTGTTTTAAATAAATCAGATATCTGTAATGCTTTTAACAATCATTATCTGGCAATCTATTTGATAGGCAAGCTGTCAGTCTGGCGCCATCAGATCAGGGCAGGGATTCAGTCACTGACAACTCACTCAATTTGTCCCCTCCCTGCTTTTCATTTAGACCAGTGACACACTCAGAAGTTTTAACTGCACTTTCACAAATATGCACTAAGAAGTCTAAGGGTGCAGATGATCTTAGCCCATATCTACTGCGTCTTAGTGCTTTTATAATTGCTGCACCACTTGTCCACATTTTTAATTTATCACTTACCTTAGGCGCAATTCCCACAGTCTGGAAAGAAGCTCAGGTTATCCCACTTCATAAAGGTGGTGATAAATCTGATTTAAATAATTACCGCCCAATCTCAAAATGTTGCTGTCTAGCCAAGATCCTTGAATCTCTAGTCAGTTCCCAGTTACGCTCTTTTCTGAATACACATAACATACTCCAACCCCAACAGTCAGGATTTAGACTTCAATAGGTTTCAATAGAGCACCGAAGTCCTGACGTCACTCGTTCATCCCCAGGTTTGCGGAAGTAATTTCTCTATGGAGAATAACATTGGGTCATCTTAGAATCGTCTCATATAAGAATTGTGGTCCAAAAATAAACACCGCGTGTCGGCGTTATTGTCAGGGAGGAGGTTCTGTATCGTTTATGATAGTCAGTCACTTATATTTGATACAGTCTGTTTCTGGCGAAAATGTAACTAATTCGGCGGAAGTAACATTAGCGTTTTCTCACCGTCAGTTGATGCTTCATATCCATAAGAGTCAAACCGCCGGGGTCATTTGTTTATTTTTGGAACACAGTTCTTATTTGACGCGATATTAAATACGTGTATGGGATTCAGAACGGGGGTGGAAAACTGCGAACCAGGTAGACAAACAAAGGATGTGTAAATGACGTCAGACTTCGGCGGTCTATAGGTTTCAACGGGCTCTAATTGACCTCAAGCTTGTTTTAAACTCTAATAAAACAAAATGCATGGTTTTTACTAGGTCTCCAGATTTAAATCCCTTTACTGGTATTTATACTCTGAAAGGTGAACAAATTGAGCTGGTCACTTCTTATAAGTACCTGGGCATTTGGCTAGATGCCAAGCTCTCATTTAAGGTTCATATCGAGAACCTAATCAAAAAACTAAGAGGACAAATAGGTTTCCTTTATAGAAACAGGTCATGTTTTTGTTTTTCCAGCAGAAAGACTATAATTCAATCTGTAATAATGTCTGTTTTTGACTATGGGGATATATTGTATATGCATGCTTCACTCTCCACACTGAAGCCTCTTGATGCAGTCTACCACAGTGCCCTGCGTTTTATTACTGGCGATGATTATCTCACCCATCACTGTATTTTATATGATAAAGTGGGTTGGCCATCTCTCACAGTACGTAGAGAGCAACATTGTATTTTATTTATTTATAAGGCCCTGTAAGGAAAACTTCCTTTGTACCTATCCTCGCTTCTGAAACCTAAAGTTACAGGTCATTCAACACGTTCACAAACCCACATTAGATATACCAGTCCTCGTAAGAGCAGTGAACAAGGAAAGACTGCTTTCATGTATTATGCTCCACACAAATGGAACAAACTTCAGGATACTCTGAAACTGGTGCGATTGGTCTCAATTGAGACATTTAGGGTGCTTCTCGAGGACACACTATATAGTGATTGTACCTGCTTCATGTAACTCTATGCTTATTTGCATCTGTGACACTGTAATATGACTCAAATGTTTGTTATTGTTTTTCATTATGTATGTATTGTATTTTATATTCTGTCATCAGGGCGTCCTTGAAAAAGAGAGCTTGCTCTCAACGGGCTTCCCTGAATAAATAAAGGAAAAAGAAAGAAAAGAAAAAGAAAGAGTATGTTTTGCCCCCTGTCCATCTGTCCGTCCGTGTGTCCGTGTGTGTCATTCTGTCTTGTCTGTGTACAGCTAATCTCTGGCACCGTTGGCTTGCTCGCAGCGAAACTGTGCTCACACAGTCCCTGGATGCCAGAGCAGAACCTCTGCCCTAAATTTTTTACATGGGCCTGTTTATAGCGCCACCAGGAGGGAGATTTGTGCAAAACACATTTTTGGACAGTACTCCTACAGATTTTGTCCAAAAATCCCGCAAATCGGTATATACAGTATCTCTATAGTCATTAAAATAAACGGCTCATTTCAGATTTTTCAGATTCCATCCTGATTGGCAAAAATTGGCTTACAAAGTTTGCAGGAGTACTCTGTTTCGAACAAAATGCCTCAAATCATGAACACGGCATGCAATTTCCATGAAATTTTGCACACACATTCCTATTAAGCCGAGGAAGAAATGCCATTTGAAAATGTTCAAATCAGCCTTATGGTGGCGCTATAACAGGCCGATTCGTGTTTTTACCTATAAGTGCACCGATCCGTGTAAAACTTTGTATGCACACTCTCTAGAGGCTAAGGAAAAACCTTTGCCCTGCATTTTTCACATTTGCCTTTTATAGCGCCACCAGGAGGCCGACTTATGTAAAACTAATTTTTTGATATTAATTGACTGCCCTTGACTCGATAACGCGTCAATTGCTAGTTTGTCCAGTTGGCCGTCGACGCGTTAGACGCGCGTTCATTGTTTAATCTCTGATCCCGCTATTCTGGTCCGATTGCGGTGAAACTTTGCACGCACATTCGCACTACGTTGAGGAACAAATGCCACCATTTTAACATTGCCCTGTTATAGCGCCACCAGGAGGCCGCTTTTTGCAACACTTTTCTTATTTGTATTACTCATAAAAATGTTGTCCAAACATCATGCAAATCGGTACACATTATCCCTATAGTCACGTAATCAAGATGGTTCCGTCCGATTTTTCATATTCCATCTGATAAGCAAATTCCAAACCTTGCTGGCCCACAATAACCTACGTAACCTGGCGGAGACCTGTGCTCTGAGGCGTACTTTTTCTAGTTTACCACTGTGCTCGGGTGGTGCAGTGGTAAAGTCACTGCCCACCACTACGGAGGTTGTGGGTTTGAATCCACCGTGGTGCATCCGGCTTTGTCGAGCGTCTACACGAACACAACTGGCCCGTGTTCGGGGGAGGGAAGCCGGGCGGGGAGGAGGAGGAGGAGGAGGAGGGTGATATCGGTCATTGCATGTACTCCTACGGGCTGGGATGGCACTTGTCAGTGGGGAGTGTTGGGTGGGAGGAGTAGGAGGCTCTATGTCCTCCCGGTGGGGGCTCCTCACTGGCAGGTGAGTCAATAGGGTACAACAGCAGTGACAACACAGAAATGAGTGTGGGGAGGAATTAATTGGCATAACGACATTCCGATAATTCACATGCACAGACAAGTGTGCATCGTTTCCGTATCCGCTCTGGAGTCTAGACCTAGACCGGATCAGATGCCTGCAAAGCAACTCCATCCCAACCTAGTCTACCGTTATATCAACTGACCAAAAACAACACAGGATCAAACTAGAAAAAGTGCTCCTCGGAGCACAGGTCTCCGCCAGGTCAGGTAGGTTATTTTGGCCTCCTTGTGGCACTTCATAGGCCGTGCATGGCAATCAGACACAGCATTCATGATTTGAGGCATTTTGTGCTAAAAATGTGTTTTGCTAAATTTGACCTGCTGGTGGCGCTATAACAGGCCAATGTTAAAAGGGTGGAATTTTTTCCTCAACATAGTGTTAATGTGCGTGGAAAGTTTCACCGCAATCAGACGCTGCGTGCATGATTTGCGGCATTTTGTTCAAAACAAGCCACTACTGCAAACTTTAGATGTTAATCTTAGCCAATCAGAATGGAATATGAAAATTCAAACAGATCCGACTTGATCACATGACTATCGAGATCATGTGTACCGATTTGCGTGAAGTTTGGATAAAATGGGAAGGAGTAATATAAAAAAAATTGTTTTACATAAGTCGGCCAACAAAGTTTTATACAGATCGGTGCAGTCATAGGTAAAAACACGAATCGGCCTGTTATAGCGCCACCATGAGGCTGATTAAAAAATTTGAAGTGGCATTTCTTCCTCTGCATATTGGGAATGCACGTGCAGAATTTCAGGGAAATTGCATGCTGTGATCATGATTTGAGGCATTTTGTTCAAAACGATGCACTCTGCAAACTTTGGAAGCCATTTGTAGCCAATCAGGATGGAATATACAGATTTGGACAAAATCTGTGGGAGTACTGTCAAAAAATGTGTTTTGGAAAAAGCGGCCTCCTGGTGGCGCTATAACAGGCCCATGTGAACAGAAGGACGGACGGACGGACAGGGTGCAAAACATACTCTCTCGCCATTTCGGCCTGGCGGAGACAATAAACACACTCAAGCCCACAGTACCTTACTTTTGGAAAATAGTAACTGTAATATTTATTACACAAAACGTGAAAGTAATTACTTATATCACTAGTTACTGGAAAAAGTAATAATATTACTTTAAGTAATATGTTACTTACTTTCCAACACTGCAAATCATGAACACAGGTTGAAATTTTCGTTACATTTTGCACGCACATTCCCACTAGGCCCAGGAAGAAATGCCACTTGAAAATGTTCAAATCAGCCTCATGGTGGCGCTATAACAGGCCGATTCGTGTTTTTACCTGTAACTGCACCGATCTGTGTAAAACGCCATCCAGTGCCCTTTCCTGTTGTGCTGTGAGGGTCCATGTCTCAGCCCCATACGGCAGCACTGATTTGACTGTAGCTACGAACAGCTGCCTCTTGAGGTCTTCTCCCATATAAGATTTACACACTCTCCTCATCCCGTGCAACGCATTCCAGGCCAGTGCTGTCCAGAATTTTCCTCTGGCACCATCCCATCGGCAGTGGCCCTCCGTGTGTTAAAGAGGGAGTACCATGATCCCCCCCCCCCCCCCCCCCCCCCCTAGTGGTTGTGGCCGCTTATATTGCTTATAGCAGCGGCCGGCCCTGCCTTTATGTATTAATGCTGTTTCAAATGATTCGGCAACTCAGGGGTTGCATATGTTTGTTAGCCACTGTAGTCGGACACTGTGGTCCGACGCTACTTTCCCAACACAATACTTTGTTACTGTGTTGCCACGTTTGCTTATTGTAAGCAACGATGGGATTGTTTTCTGTAGGTGCTTATTATCGGTGGTTGCGGTTTCGGGCTTGTTTCTGGGGTGTAGTTGCTTTGGGATTGCCCCATAATGTGGTTCTGTTATGGTCCCCAGTGTGTATTTGTTTAGAGTATTCCACTTTCCATCTTAAGATTTTGCCGTTTTTTCTAGACTTTGTTGCTTGCTTCTCTCTCAAGAGCTGGCATCACCGATCAGCTGTGTTTACCAGCTGGAGCATCAGCTGGTACCGGCCGGGGGAGAGAGAGACGGGGGGGGGGGGCGGGGGGGGGGGGGGGGGGGGGGTGTATGGCGTCTCTTTGATTTATAGTTTATTGTACATATGAATAGTTTTCAGTGGCTTCTTATTACTCTAGAAGATACTCTTATTCTGAAGAGATCGTCCACCGGAAGTTGTATTTGATGCTTATAGTTGATGATGGAACACAGCTCTACTCAAAGTGGATGAGGAATTAGTTTCAAGCAGTAGTCGTCGCTCCATCGCGCTGTAGCTTCAGTGTTAATGTTGCTACACTGCTACCGTTCACTGATAGAAGCTTGTTGAAAAATGATTTACTATTAAACTATAGGCCTAGAATGTTCTGTTATGGCTCTGGGCTGGAATGAATGGTCCTATTTCTATGGGATGAAAGGGGCGAGTTTGCTTCCGTGTTACACACTGTGTTACACACTGTCTGACTCTAGGATTGGTTGAACTTTTCCTGGTGCAGTCTGGGAATCGTAGTCTCTGAGATTTTATCTTCTCGTGCTGACATGTGGCATGGCTACATTTTCCTTTATGTAGACTGTTTGGTAAATTAAATTGCAATCAGGTTAAATGGCATTGATGTTGTCAAATAATTGTAGCAGTTTCAATTGCCTCTAAGATGTAGTGGAGGTTAAGTAGACTATTAAATATATTGAGTAAATTATTATATTTTAATTATTATATGTAATGAACTTAGATGTGACTTGCAATGTGAGTAAAGCAGCAATAATGCTAAGTATCCCAGTGTAGGATTAATAATGTGCAAGTCCAGTTGGTTTAAAATATATAGGCTATGGGTCTGTTCAAATTTAAAATCATTAATTCAGCAGTATTTCAATCAGGAGAATGCGTTTCAAATATGTCATAAAGAAAACTATAATGGCTCATGGTGCATATAAAACATTTTATAATTAAAGTAGTCTATAGTTGTGCAGATTGGTCATATCATGTTAATCTATTTAATGTTGCAGCTAGTAGGTGTGGGGTTGATTTATTTTCATGTGCCGATGGTGGTTATAGCTATTTATCATTTGTGTAACCTACGTCTTCTGATATCTATTTTGCAGAGTAGGCTGAATGGCATCGGAGGTTGTCAATTAATTGTAGCAGTTCAATTGCCTTTATTTTGTGGTGGCGGTAAAGTAGGCTGTTTAATATAATAATGAAGTGAATTAATTTCAAATCAAGCAAGTAATAATAATAGGTTATTGTGTTGGCTTGCAGTACTGGTTCACTTTGCAGGTTTTTATTTTTGGTCATTTGTGCACTATGCAAACAATATGCTCTATTTTCTTAAAACAACAGCAGCAATAATATAGCCTATACCAAAAAAAGGTATAGGCTGAAGCTACATAGCTTATATTGCCTACCCTTTCAACATAAAATACATCCATGACAATCAAAGAAAAACAATTTAATTCTCACAAAAGTTAAATTAAAAGGAGAAGAAAATAATTTAAAAAAAACAGGACAAAGGTTTTGGCTTCATAATACAATGCATGTTCACATATATGGTTATACATGTGAATACATGATTTTTTATTTTTACTTTCTTTTTGTATTTATTTTTGTATTTCTTTGTTTTATTCTTTATTTTCATTATTATACAATATCATTATATAACAATCAAAATAATACATGATCACACTAGCTCTTTATACTTATTTATTATATATTTTTTAAACATTTAATGTGTGTAAATTTATGAATAAGGCGTTGGTAGGCTCACGGTACTCAGTCCTCTTAATTATTCGTATAACTTTTCTGTAGAATAAAAATTGGTTTAACGTTGGTTTTGTAAGTATTTCCCCATACCTCCACACAGTATGTCATGTAGGGAACTATAAGGGAACAATACAGTAAGTATAATGAGTTTTGGTTTAACATTTATTTTGATCTATATAATATAGCAATGGTTTTTGACATTTTCCTTTTGACATGATTTATATGAGATTTCCAACTTAATTTATGATCAATTAACACACCAATACATTTATATTCATAAACTCTTTCTATAGTAATATCATTAATCCTCAATGTGACTTCATTTTCAATTTTTTTGTTTCCAAATATCATAAGTTTGGTTTTATTTACATTCAAGGATAACTTGTTTATATCAAACCAGGTTTTTAGTATGTTTAGTTCCCTTTCCATCGTCTTCAGAAGCTCTTCCAGATTGTTCCCCTGGCAGAATACATTTGTGTCATCCGCGAACAGAACATAATTCAGAAGGTTAGACACATTACAAATATCATTAATAAATAAAATGAAGAGTTTGGGACCCAAAACGGATCCTTGTGGAACTCCGCATTTTACTTTCTGCATATTAGATTTATCATTATTGATTTGTACATATTGGTGTCTATCTACAAGGTAGCTTTTTAACCAGGAATGTGCTACCCCTCTAATACCATAATGTTCCAATTTCATAAGTAATAGTTCATGGTCAATTGTGTCAAAAGCTTTCTTAAGATCAATAAACACACCTGCTGTGAATTCCTTGTTGTCAATGGCAGTGGAAATCTGCCCTGTAAGATTCATCACTGCCATTGAGGTGGACCGATTTTCTCTGAAGCCATACTGCTGTTCACACAAGAGGTTATATTTCTCAATAAAATTATCTAGTCGGTGCACAAATAATTTTTCTAGGATTTTTGAAAACTGCAGAAGCAGGGAAATGGGTCTGTAGTTGGCAAATAAGTGTCTATCTCCATTTTAAAAAATTGGAATAACTTTAGCTATTTTCATGCTATTGGGGAATATACCTGTTTGGAAGGATTGATTACAAATGAAAGTCAGTGGTTTCACAATACATTGTATGATATCTTTTACAAATGTCATGTCAATACCCATCCAATCTTTGGACTTTTTGTTTTTACATTTTTTCACAATGTCAATTATTTATTTTTCCTCTACACTCCTAATGAAAATGGAGTGGAGATTGTTCTGCATGGTATCTCCAATTTTCAAAGTTCCAGTCCCATTTCTCTGCTCCGCAATTTCATTTGCTAAATTGCTACCAACATTTACAAAATAGTAATTGAATTCATTTACTATATCTATAGTTTTATTTATAATTATATTTTGATCTTTAACAAAATAGTTAGGTATCTCTACTTTACTAGCACCATTTCTTATTATGTTGTTTAGTACTTTCCATATTCCCTGGGTGTTACTCTTATTTTGCTCCAATAATTTATGGTGATAATCCTTTTTATTTAATCACATAATACTTGTTAATTTATTTTTATATATCTTATTTATTTTCAGCTTCCTTGGTTCTTAATTTTAGAAATATTCAATATAGAACATTTTTCTTTTTGCATGCACTTTCTATACCTCTTGTAATCCATGGTTTGTCCACAAGGTGGTGCTTTCTAGTCTGTTTTCTTAATGGGCAGTGTTTATCATAGGACATCATCACTGTGGACAGAAATACTTCATAAGCTTGGTTGGGATCACTTGTGGCATACACCTCATTCCAGTTTTGATTAATCAGATCCAACTCAAGGGCTGCGATGGCTTCCGGCGTTCTATATCTAACAAAATGACAAGTATTTTTTTCCCTCTTTGTCTTAAGGACATTCTGGAATACAGCAAATACAGGAAAGTGGTCACTTATGTCATGTAAGAGTAGTCCTGCTTCGATGTTCATTTCAATCTTATTTGTAAATATATTATCAATCAGTGTGGCAGTTTCTGTTGTGATTCTACTAGGTTTTGTTATTACTGGGAATAGGTTATTGCTGTACATTGTATTAATGAAATCTGTTGTTCTCTTGTTTCCATGTGGATTTAGAAGGTCCACGTTGGTATCGCTAGATAATTTTGACCTTACTCTCACTAACTGTGTCCCACATATTAGCTATCTGTTCATTAAAAATATCCACAGAGGTTCCTGGTGTTCTATATATACACCTAATAATGATATTTGATGTTTTTTCAAGGTTTATTTAAATTGTTATACAATCCAGTTCGATACTGGTTGCATTCTACTGTTGCCTATGCTCTTGTATTGCTAAGCTATACTTGTTTTAAAGGTCGGGTTGCGTAAAAGGTGATTCTCATTTTGCGGCATACACCTTGGATATGAGGATGGTAGGCTGCAGTAACTTTCTTAAGTAATCTTTGAACACTGAAAGGAACCCATCTGTTTCATTTGATTCTTTAGCAAATGGCAGCCCATTTAAATGGGTGATATATTGGAGATGGTTATAAACACTGCTAAGTTGGTTTTGTCTTGGGAACGACGTATGTTCCAGTTCCCCGGATGTAATGCATACTATGAAAAGTGGTTGACAAGTGATGTTGACATGTTATGTGCGACAAGCTTTCAGAAGTAAGTATTGCAGCAGAATAATCGGGGTTGTCAATGTGGCTGGGAACCTAACACTGCTTGTTTAATGGGTCTGGCTAACGGATCATTAAATTGTAGAGTGTGCATTAGGGAAGGAGCCATCTTGTTGCGATAGACTGTAATGGCAGTCTCCGATTTGCATCAATTTAATAGCTATCATCTCCGTCCAGGTTATGTGGCCGCTGGCCATGTTAAAATGAATTAGTCAGTTAACCAAGTACCGTGGTTGAGGGGCTTTTTAAGATTTTAAGATCTTGAAACCGCTCAAACTTGACGTTTTTGTTTTGAAGTTATTGAACTTGATGAATGTTATGGTCGTTAATTAAATCATCTCAGGAGGCAAACATTTTAGTTTACTCCAGTTGTTATGTCCTTTAAAGGGTGTTTTATCATTCTCGGTATTTGACACTGGCTGTGGTTCTCCTTGCAGTCTTGTAAGCAAGGTTGCAATTTTATAAGCATGTAATGTAAAGGGAGTACTGGATTCAGATTAAATATGTTGGTTCTGCTAGCCAAGTCCATATCCTCTGCTTTCATCTATGTGGAGTCTAATCTGAGCGTATATCAAGAGCTAGACATGCATCCATCATTTGATGTTGCATTTCTATGGAAGGACATTTATGATTTATCTTAAGTCTCTCATTGGAAGCTGCATCAGTATTCTGTTAATTAGAAAGTCAATCTGTGGTTAGATGGGGCAGTCATAGATCTTAGCTGTTAACACACAGATCTTAGTCTGTTCTAACACAAAGCAGCATTATGTTTTATCTGTGGCTCATTTGTTCAACAGGTCATTTCCCATCTTCAGTTTAAGCTTTAATTCAGCAGAACAAATCTCAACTTTCTGCATATTTTCAGTCGGTGCACAGATCAACTTTTCTGATTAAAATGGTCCTTAGTGCCATGTTCGTCATGTGCGCTAAAATGGGGAGTTTTTGTTGGCTCAGGATGTAATGAATACAAGTGTCGTAATTGCTAAATGTAAATGGTAGTTCTGTTATTACCATGCATATCTGGTGGTCGCTGGGTGAAGTTAAGGTGTAGCGTAACCTCAAAGTCATGTTAAGTTTAAAATGTTTCTTTAGTTGGCACTAGAGAGTTCAGCTGGTTGCTCAAACTCAAGGCATCATGATTGATGCGGTTAATGGGCATCATGGTTGATGCGGTTAAGTGGCATCGTGGCTGATGCAGTTAAGTGGCATCATGGCTGATGCGGTTAACACTCGCGTGACTAGCCGGTCAATCTGGACGATTTTGAGAATTTAAAGTGGATTATCTTCTCTCATGAAGCTCCGAGGAAATTCCCCTTTCATGACTTTTCCTAACTATTTGATACAAATCATCTCTGTATTTTCTTTTCTGAAACGGATTATAAATATGAAATCAGCCCCATATATATCATCCCAGTCGTTATATTTCGGCTAATTTGACCGCTCTCACCCTTTCTCCCCCAGGGAAGAGCAGTTGACACCTTGAGACCCCCCGCAGACCGCGCAGCCATGCGCTCTGTCTACAGCCAGCGTTCTGTCTATGTTGCCATGTCTGCTTATTATAAGCGACTTTGGGCTTGTTTTTCACGTCTTTCTACTATTATTATTATTATTATTATTATTATTATTATTATTATTATTATTATTATTACATTATAATGGTAATAATTTTCTACTCCACTACAGCTCAGAGGCAAATCTTGTACTTTTACTCCACTACAATTATTTGAAAACTTTAGTTACTAGTTACTTTGCAGATATAAATATATTTTCATACTTGTTTAGATTAGAGCTTCATGCATGTCCTTTTGTAAATGATTTTTTATTAGGTAACTATTTATATAGAAAGGTCTAACCAGGGACTGGGGTTGCAAATTAGCCTCGGCTATAAACCCCATTTACAATGCAATGGTTTCATGTTTTTATAACTTGACTCATTGTTTTTGTATTGTCCTTGCCAAATAAACATAAATAATAATAATAAAAAGGACTCACACATCAAATCACAAATCATGATGACATATAGGAGACAGACAGAAATACACTGCTTCATGCGTGCCTCACTGTTTTCTCAGGGCACAACGCATGCAGTAACATTTTCATAGACCTGACTGCTTATTTCTCCCGCAAAAATTGGCAACCCACTTCACTGCAAAGCGGTGGAAAAATATCAAATCTACAAGTATACAGCTTGTCACGCAGCAACTATGTTATGCTTGAAGATCAGATATTTTGCGCAGGATTGAGCACATGTGTGAAGCATCAAGGTTCAAGGTTCAAGGTCTTTATTAATGTCCCAAGAGGGCAATTAGGTTTACAGCAAAGAGGTAGTGGTTTAAAACATACAAACAGTACAGGACAACAACAGACATGAAACACCATAGCATAAACAGAGACCTGGGCGATGTGTTCGCTACAGATCGCGCTGTTTTAAAATGCTGCGTCAACAGATCTGATCTACAAGCATAGGGCTCGTTAGGCAGCGACTGTTTTATGTTTGTAGATCAGATATTTAGTGCAGGAGTAGAGCAGGAATGAGCACATTTGTGGAACATAGCGATGTGTTCACTTGTTGCGCTGACAGGGAGGAGGAGAGGAGACGCTTTTGTTTTGTTTTGGCTTCAGCGTTCATATAGGCTCCATGTTTCCCTCAAGAGTTTAATGTAATGCTACAGATCGCACTGTTTTATACGCTTTTTTTATAAAGATTTTACATACAGAATCTGCAGTTACCATTACAAGTTAGCCTATTTTATAATGTTTCTGCCTGCCTGCAACAACATAGTGAGTGAGCTCACTGACTGAGCAGAGTGCAATTGAAATGTTAATCGCTATTTAAAAGACAATGGAACCCCCACTGTGTGGGGGAGAAGGTGTCAGCTCGTCTGGAGCACAGAGGGGAGACAGTGACCAATAGAATAGCCTGATTTGGGGATCAAAAAGACCGTTTTTGATCCCCAAATCAGGCAGTGTGTGGGATGATGAAAGTGTTAAGTGGCATCATGGCTGATGCGGTTAAGTGGCATCATGGCTGATGCGGTTAAGTGGCATCATGGCTGATGCGGTTAAGGGGCATCATGGCTGATGCGGTTGGGTTTCTCATGATTGGGTCATGGTGCATGGGTACTGATTTCAGATTTCTTAAAAAAAAAAAGAAGAAGATAGGATGTCCTCTTCGATCCTACTCGTGATGCGGCACCGCACGGCGATGGACATCGCTTTAGGACACCGTTTAGGACTCCTGAAGTTCAGGAATCAACAGGTGCTCTGTTGAACTCATGGATTTGAGAAAAATAAATTAATAAATGTAATAATAATAATAATAATAATAATAATAATAATAAAAATGGTTGATGCGGTTGGTTTGCATCACGGTTGCATTAACACTTAGCTCATTTTAAGTTTAAGTAGTATATTCCTCTATGTTGGCATTAGAGGAATGGCATGGCTGCCAATGCCTTGGCAGCTAAGGCCGTTTAGTTCACATAAAGTTAGTATGTCCTGGCCGATCCCAGACGCTCGTCTTCGTGTGTTGGGGGGAAAAGGATGGGATATCGGTTTGGTCAGTTGGTTTGAGGATTCACCACTCACATAGTTTCTACCATCAGATAAGATATTCCTCTATATTGGCATTAGAGGAATGGCATGGCTTCTCAGTTCACATAAAGTTAGTATGTCCTCGCTGATCCCAGACGCTGGTTTCGTGATTTTGGGGGAGAAGGATGGGATATCAGCTTGGTCAATTGGTATGGGTTTGAGGTTTCACCCCACACATAGTTTCCACATAGAAGCTCACATAATGTTAGAATATCCTAGCATGATCCAGAATTGCGAGCTGCAATTTCGTCACTGTCTCCATGAGGAGTCAAGTGCGATATCTGCTTGGATGAATCGGTGAACGTTCACCGTAGGGCGTTCTTGGTTCTGGCGTGTTGGGGGTTGTTATTATATATCTATCTCCCTGCTCTTAAAGGTTAATGATGGTTGTCTTAATTATGCTGAGCAGGGAGAAAAATGTAGCAGAGCCTGAACGCCAAAATAAAATAAAATATTACATCCACTCTTGTATTCTCATTCTATAATATTGTTTCATATATTTGGTCTGTAATATTGGTTAAATCTATTCGTGAGTTATCTAACAGAAGTTGCATTTACATACAGGCCTGATCTCATTATACAGAGCTCAGGGGTGGCATTCACACTTACCATCCACATTGTTTAACCTAGAAGCCCACTGTCTTCACTCCCTCGCTCTCTGCCACACACATGAAACAAATTAGCAACTGAACAAAGAAACGGTTGATCCAATCACTTCGACTGGTGGTGTCTCACCTTTCAGGGGTGACACCCACACACAGACCCTCCTCTCTTTTACAATTCTATAATGTATGAACCACTGCTATATAATAAGCCGACTGTAACCTGACTGTGTAGGCCTGTAACAAACAGCCAAAAAGGGCTTTAGTTTTCGAGATACCCCTACCGGAGGTAGGACCAAACACAACATAGTTTTTCTTCATCTCTAAGGCCATACATGAAATGGATTGTTGTGTAAAAATATTTTACTGCAAAAGTGGTGAAATTGATATTTAAAGTTATATACCCCAAACAAAAAATAAAGCCTGGACGTCTGGGGGTTGAAGCATAAAAACTCATGTAGATTCACAATGGAAGCTCTGACAGGTTTAAAACTTGGCATAAATGAAGTCAGGACATTCCTCTACATTCTTAAAAAGAATGAATGTCAATATCTGAATGTAAATAGGAGATACAGTCATTTGAACACATACCTACATAGGTGGAAATGTTAATCTATGTAGAATGTTCTCTTTACTTTGTAGTGACTCTGACATGGATTGTCATAGCAGGACCTATGATGTCTTGTTTGAAAGGTGTGGTTCTACTGAATCCAGCAATATCAATTGTGTAAAAGTAGCTTTAATACTCATGGAGTTATGTCACTAAACGTATATGGTGTCCCGAATAGGGAAAACATGAAACAGTCCTAATGAAATCTACCGTGTCACACAGATTAGTTTTATTTTCAATTCACTTATCAAGGGTGGGAAAAAATTTGCAAATTCACTTGAGTAGAAGTCCCTAAAATGTATGAAATGTCCCAAAGTTGAGAACATTTGAAAATATTATGCAACTTCAACAAGAAGAATTCAGGCGTACAGTAGAACTACAAAGAATTATTTGGCAAACCTGACTGAGGGAAACCAAGCTCCACCCATTTGATGCTCAAAGTTATCCTCATAACAGCAAGTCATTCACTTCTGTAGAGTTTATATCAAATATTTTGGAAAGTGAAAAGATGAGAAGGACCTTGCCAAGTAGCTAATCAGCCTGCTGGAGAGTAACCTAGCTTAAAGTTACATTTAGTGTAACAGAGCCTGTCCAGAAGCCTGGTTTGGACCCTGATGACTTTGCTAACTACTGGCCAAACTCCAACCTTCCTTTCCTCAGCAAGACCATGGAAAGAGCAGTAGCTGCACAGTTCCATCAGCACCTGTCCAACCATGAACTCTTTGAACCTCTCCAGTCTGGCTACAGAGCCCACCACAGCACAGAGACCGCCATGATTAAAATGACTAACAATCTCCTCAGGGCTGTTGATTTAGGCCACATCAGTATCCTGGTTCTTATGTATCTCTGTGCAGCCTTTGACACCATCTCCCATTCCATCCTCGTCGACCGCCTTTCCACCCACCTCAGACTCATCGGATCCGTTCTCTCCTGGTTCCTCTCATACATGTCCAACAGGCAGCAGTTTGTCTCCATAAATGGATCCAGCTCCCACCCAGCAGTAAACCACGGTGTGCCACAGGGTTCTGTACTTGGTCCCATCCTTTTCACCATCTACATGCTCCCGCTTGGTCAGATCATCCGCCACCATGGTCTAAGTTTCCACTGCTAAGCTGACGACACCCAGCTGTACCTCAGCACTACACCAACCACTCTGCTACCTCCACAGTCCATAGTCAACTGCCTTCACAAAATAAAGACCTGGATGACCACCAACCTACCCAAACTCAACAGCAAGAAAACAGAGCTCATGGTCATGGGTCCCAGGCCGCAGCTTCAGAGGATTGGTGATTTCCTCCTCCATGTAGATGGTGGCTCCATCTCTCCATCCCCTGAGGTTCGCAACCTGGGTGTCATCCTGGACTCTACCTTCTCCTATCAATCCGACATCAAATCTGTTACCAAATCCTTCTTCTTCCACCTCAAAAACATTTCCAGACTCCGGCCGTCACTCTCAGACTCCCCAACAAAGACCTCGACAGACTGCAGTATGTACAAAACTCAACTCAGCACATCACCCCCACCCTCAAACACCTCCACTGGCTTCCGGTTAAATTCCGCATCACCTACAAACTGCTCCTCCTTATCTATAAAACCGAAGAGACAGAAGACTGTGAGACACAACAGCCAAGTCAAGATCTCTCTGAGAGGCAAATACTACATATAGCTGCAGATATATTGAGACAAAGCATGGACCAGTTTCTTAAGTATGTCATCATAACCCTTAGTTTATCATTTCATCATTTAAATTTCTTTAGAGAACACTTTTTTGTCAATTACTTCAGTGAGCTTAATAAAAGCTTTGTCAAAGGTACTGGCTGCTGTTCTGATTATTTTCAGTTTGGCAGCTGCTATATTTAGTTTAGAGATTTTTTGATGTTTGGCATCATACACAAAGACATCCGGGTACAATTAACCTTTCTGATGCTGCATGACAGACCGTGTCTCTGGTACTCTTACTGTACCTGTCCCAGTCTTAATGTCAGATGTTCTTGTCTTGTATGGCCTTCCCACAAATGAAACAATCTTTCCGTATGTTAAACAATGTTGTATTAACCCTACTCAGTCTTCTTGATGAGCCTGATGCAAGTATTGCTTGCTCTAAGATACTATTATTTTTGAAGGAAAGTATCTGTCTGTTGAGCAACATTTAGTATGCTTTGAAGGCCTTCTGCTTTGGGCTTTTTGACATACAGTATGGATCGTGTTTCTTTACTTTTTCTGAATGTTTACTAAGGATGATACAATGATGTGACCAGATATTGACATGTTTGTTCATCACACTCCATTCTGGTAAACAAAAAAACAAAAAAAAGAGAAAGAAACACTAATTGAGTTGTTTTTCCCTATGACCCACACAAAATACCAGATACTTTCATAAAGAGGCAATAAAGAAAGAAAAACTCAGAACACAGGCAGCCATGGGTATAACGAAACATCCTGTATTCAGACAGAGAGAATATGGAAGGTTACAGTGTCACAGGTATGGTAGGCATCATCGGTCGGCGTCTCTCTGTGGTTTAACAGAGAAAGCACTGGGCTTTAACAGTGTCCGTTAACATAAACATATGACATCATAGGATGTGACATAGATGAGTTTCCGGGCGAAGGTGGACTTCTCGGATTGGATGAGAGTGATGATTACGTCGTCGTCAGATGAGGATGATGATGGTAGATGATGAAGATGATGATGATGATGGTGTGACAGTTTATCTATTGGACAAACAGCGTCCCCATGTCTGGGTCAACATGTTGACATCGGCTCTGACCTGTCACTGGTCAGTGATTTCGTGACACTGAAGAAAGGGAGCTGTAGAAAAGAACATCTAGATACAGTGTTCTCAAAACAATAGATAGCCACAGAAAGCCTGTAGCTTAGTTTGACCTTGGCTTGCATAGACAGAGAGACTGGGAGTACAGAAGCAATATTTAACATGACTGATTTAGGCCAATATAGCATCATTATATTAATTTGATATTTAAAGCAGGTTTATGACACTAGACAAATTAGGATCAATCAAGATTAAGATCAATCAAGATTAACTCTATCAAACACTTTTGTACAGTATCTATGTTGTACAGTAAGTACACTATTGTTAGCAGTGGCGGAGCATCCGGGTAGGCCAGGTAGGCGGCCGCCTACGGGCCCGGGACCCCCGGGGCCCGGGCCGTCGGATCACATGGACCTTTATTTTATTAGAATTAGACGCACTTTGCGTGCTCCGCCTCTCCGCCTCTCCACGGCCGCCTCTCAGCAACTTTCCCAGAGATTCACCAGCTTACATGGACTGCAAATGTATTCGTGGCTCCCCAATACACTGTTGGAAGCTCACCCTAACCCTAAAACCCAAATAAAGTAACACAAAAACTAACACAATCCGCCCGAAACCCGCACATTTCGCGTGCGCTGTGCCCGTGCGGGCTGTGCGCTGGGGGGGGCCTTGTCAGCGTGCCGTGCCTACCGGCCTGGCTTTCAGTTGTTCCGCCACTGATTGTTAGGCTCTATGCACACTAACCATATTGTTACCAGTGATACTATAAGGCTCTGTTCCAATCTGGTGAAACTGCTGTTGTGTGTTGCTATTGTCAATGTAATTTACTGGACAGGCTCTGTTACACTAAAGGAACTTTAAGCTAGGCCACTCTCCAGTAGGGTTTCCAACCGTCCCGTAAAATACGGAATCGTTCCTTATTTTGAAACTAAAAGACGTGTTCCGTATTGAACTGTTACGGGACGCACTATGTTCCGTATTTTGGGGTCGTGGAATGACGGTGCGATTTTTTTATGAGAGCGAGTATTTCTCACTCACACTCACACACACAAATGAGACGGGGCAGGGAGTGCAGGCTGCGCAGCTATGGGATCAAAGAGCAGCTGACGATAGGCTCAGATCTGGTTGCTAAGTAGGGTTGCCAACCGTCCCGTAAAAAAGTTTTTCAAGTCTAATAAATAAACATTTATTTAATATATATTAATCAATATAATTAAATAGTGTTTCCATTTAAAGAATAACTCTTATATATATTAATCAATATAATTAAATAGTGTGCCCATTTAAAGAATAACTCTTATATATATTAATCAATATAATTAAATAGTGTGCCCATTTAAAGAATAACTCTTATATATATTAATCAATATAATTAAATAGTGTGCCCATTTAAAGAATAACTCTTATATATATTAATCAATATAATTAAATAGTGTGCCCATTTAAAGAATAACTCTTATATATATTAATCAATATAATTAAATAGTGTGCCCATTTAAAGAATAACTCTTATGTAGTTGTTAGTAGTTGTCTAATATAATCCACAAAATACATTAGTATAAACCCATTTTGTTTGAATATTTTATTAGGCAGAAATTGTTTTTTGTGATAATAAATTGGTAAAATCAGGCAAAAATATGAATTAAATAACCCTAACCTAACTCCTAATCCTAACCCTAAAACCAAAATAAAGAAACCAAAAACTGGGAAAAAAACGAACCCAATCCGCCCAGAACCGCGAAAAAAACGAACCCAATCCGCCCAGAACCGCAAAAATGTTTTCGCGCGCGCGCGAAAGGGGTCCGCATGCAATGTGTCCCGTTTTTTTTTTTCTGAGAGTTGGCAACCCTACTCTCCAGCTAGCTACTTGATTTGGCAAGGTTTTGGCTTTTCACATTCCAAAATATTTGCAATGATTTACCTATCAGTTTATGAAGAAGTCCATGTAGGCAATACGGTGCAGATAGAGCAGGTGGAGCCATACTAGTATAACCTGTAACCAAATATTTTTAAATGATATAAACTCTACAGAATTGAATGACTTGCTGTTATGAGGATAACTTTGAGCATCAAATAGGTGGAGTTTGGTTTCCCTCAGTCAAATTTGCTAAATAATTTTTAATAGTTCTACTGTAGGCCTGCATTTCAAGTTGCATATATTTTATAAATATTTTAACAATTTCTCAACTTTGGGACATTTCATACATTGTTGGGACTTCCACTCAAGTGAATTTGTTAATATTTTTCCACCCTCGATAAGTAAATTGAATTCCTAAAACTAGAAAAAAGGGCTCCTCGGGGCACAGGTCTCCGCCAGGTCAGGTAGGTTATTGTGGGGCAGCAATGTTCGGAATTCACTAATCAGGATGGAATATGAAAAATCGGACGGAACCATCTTGATCACTTATGGGTACTGATTTGCATGATGTTTGAATTTGTAGGAGTAATATACAAAAGAAAAGTGTTGCAAAATCGGCCTCCTGGTGGCGCTATAATAGGGCAATGTTAAAAGGATGGTATTTGTTCTTCAACGTAGTGCGAATGTGGGTGCAAGTGTCACCGCAATCAGACGTTGCATTCATGATTTGTGGCATTTTGTTCAAAACGGGCCACTCTTGCAAACTTGAGATGTCAATGTTAGCCAATCAGAATGGAATATGAAAAATGAAAAGGATCCATCTTGATCACATGACTATAGAGATCATGTGTACCGATTTGTGTGAAATTTGGATAAATTCTGAAGGCTTAACTCATTCCCTGCCTAGGACGTTTTATTTATTTTTTTAAATCAATTTGACCCAAAGACCAAGGAGATATGATTTTTCGAAGATCTAGACTCCCATCCACTTCCTTGTTAACTTAAAACTTAAACATTCTGTATCTCGGCTCCTGAGTACTTTTCTTTTTCAATGAAAAATCTCTAGCAGTGGGCAAACACGGCCATAAATAATTCAGGCAGTGAATGAGTTAATATCAAAAAATGTGTTTTACATAAGTCGGAGTAACCCTGGTGGCGCTATGAAAGGCAAATGTGAAAAATGCAGGGCAGTTGTTTTTCCTTGGCCTCTAGGGAGTGGGGGTGCTCCTTCCATTCCGACATCTCACCACTCCGACTAGTGGCTTCCGCGTGCGGTTATGGTTAGGGTTAGGGTTAGGTATAGGGTTCGTCAACGTCGGAAAGGCGACATGTCGGAAAGGAGAAATGCACCCTAGGGAGTGTACGTGCAAAGTTTCACGCAGATCGGTGCAGTTATAGTTAAAAACACAAATCGGCCTTTTATAGCGCCACCATGAGGCTGATTTGAACATTTTCAAGTGGCATTTCTTCCTCGGCCTAGTGGGAATGTGCGTGTGAAATATCACGGAAATCACAAGCTGCGTTCATGATTTGAGGCATTTTGTTGAAAACGGAGCAATCCTGCAAACTTTGGAAGCCAACCTTAGCCAATCAGGATGGAATATGGAAAATTGGACAGATCCGTGTTGATTACATGACTATAGAGATACTGGGTACTGATTTGCGTGATGTTTGGATAACATCTGTAGGAGTACTGTCAAAAAATGTGTTTTGCAAAAAGCGGCCTCCTGGTGGCGCTATAACAGGCCCATTTGAAAAATTTGGGGCAGAGGTTCTGCTCTGGCATCCAGGGAGTGTGTGTGCACAGTTTCGCTGCGATCAAGCCAACGGTGCCAGAGATTAGCTGTACACAAAATGACAGAATGATGGACGAACACACGGACGGACGGACGGACAGACAGGGGTTAAAACATACTCTCTAATCATAGGTCCTGCTATGACAATCCATGTCAGAGTCACTACAAAGTAAAGAGAACATTCTACATAGATTAACATTTCCACCTATATAGGTATGTGTTCAAATGACTGTATCTCCTAGTTACATTCAGATATTGACATTCAGTCTTTTTTAGAATGTAGAGGAGCTTCCATTGTGAATCTACATGAGTTTTTATGCTTCAACCCCCAGACGGCCAGGATTTTTTTTTTTTGGGGTGTATAACTTTAGATATCAATTTCATCACTTTTGCAGTAAAATATTTTTACACAACAATCCATTTCATGTATGGGAGGCCTTAGAGATGAAGAAAAACTATGTTGTGTTTGGTCCTATACCTCCGGTAGGGGTACCTACATTTTTGGGGCCATTGTCACTAGCCTAGTGTGCACTCCGGGCCAGCAGGCTGTCGGAAGGAGCTAGGCTCCATGGAAGATGATGGAACGCTGTTGTACTCTGTTTTTATCCAATAAATTGAGCTAGTTATCTGTCTGGATGTTTCAACTCTTCTTCTGTCAAGGCCTACAAATCTTTCGCATGACTCTGTACATTTACTACACCACGCCCACAGCTGTTTTTATTTGATCATAAATAGAGGGTATGTTTTTAGATATGCACAGGGAAGACATATTTGCTTTTCATAACCACACCAGTGGGTCTATTAGAGCAGTGTTTCCCAACCGCAGCACTTTAGTGTGCCATCTGAGATGACTGAGTGTGCCGTGTAAAATTTCTACCGAAAAAGAACAAAAGCAACCCCCCCGCCACCGCCGTGAGCCATCGTCCGTCACGGACACACAGCCAATCATCACCGCATCGAGTCCATTCAGTGAAGCGACCCTCGCACATAGAAATGCAATTGCATGGTTATGTCTTCATGGGGGCCATCACCTGTACTCGCCTGACAGGTACTCAGAGGTGAAAGTCGGTCGAAACGGGCCGGTACGGCGTTCCGTTAAAAGATTCATTCATTCTAAATCGTTCCAATGTGTTTGTGTCAACGTATTCCAAAGTATTTTTTTATCATCAGCTCTCTCTTGGATGGATAGTTATCTGTCCGGGAGGAAGCAAAGAGTATTTTTTAATGGAAGTCTATCTGAGAGTAAGGATGTCATATGTGGAGTGCCTCAGGGTAGTTGTTTAGGCCCACTTTTATTTTCAATTTTTACAAATGATATGCCTTGTGTTTTGGATCAAGCAAATATGGTGATGTATGCGGATGATTCGACCATGTTTAGCGCTGCAACAACGAGCAATACACTAAATAAAGTATTGTTAAATGAATTAAAATTGGTGTCAAATTGGGTAAAAGAAAACAAATTGATCTTGAATGTGTCCAAGACAAAGTGCATTGTCTTGGGCACTAGAAATATGCTGGCTAGGGACTCCCAACTGAGTTTATCTATGGCGGGGACCCCAATACAGCAGGTTAATAAAATAAAGTTACTTGGTGTCACAATTGATGAGCGCTTAACATGGTCGGATCATATTGATAGTATTGTTGTGAAAATGGGGCAGGGTATTGCAGTTACACGCAGATGTTCTCCCTATATTACACCAATAATTAGAAAGGAGGTAACACAGGCATTAGTCCTTTCACATTTAGAGTACTGTATGGTTGTGTGGTCCTCTGCTGCTAAAATGGATATAAGAAAACTCCAGCTAGCACAAAATAGAGCTGCAAGATTAGCACTGTATTGCTCTACACCCGTCCAGTGACCGTCGCCGCCACACAAATATAAATGAATTCTTTATAAATTTGCTACGTCTCTGTTCCGGCGGGCCCCCCCCACCTGAGGCCACCCCCCTCCGGGTGGGGGGACAACTGTCCCCTTTATCCCCGCCTGTCAGCGGGCCTGTAGAAACCAGCAATCAGCAGAAACACAGAACATCACAGTCACAGTCACAGTGAAGATAATTTATGGTGTCGTTTTTCATCACAGCTGTCCAGGAAAAACAAACACAAAAGGCAAACAAAGATACACATTTATTTTAATGAAAGTAAAGTTATTTTTAACTGTTTACTCTCTTGCCTCTCTACAGATTATTTCAGGTTGGTGGGAGGAACAAGTAACTGTACTGGAAGAATCGAGATGAAACACCAGGGAGAGTGGAGATCAGTGCATGATTATTTTTGGTCAGATTCAGTCTGGAACCTGAAGTCAGCATCTGTAGTGTGTAGACAGCTGGACTGTGGCTCTGCTGTTTCAACAAAACATAGAGCATGTTCTTTATGGTTTTGGTTACCTCCACTTGCATGGAAGATTACATCTTCCTGTGTTGGTTCTGAATCTTCACTGAGAGACTGTATAACAAACACATCAGACTCCAGGTCCGAGGATAGACTGGATGTGATCTGTTCAGGTAACAAACAACGACTTCATCAATGACCGTAATCTATACAGTCTCTTATTATCTATCCATCTATCTATCTATCTCTATCTCTATCTCTATCTCTATCTCTATCTCTATCTCTCTCTATCTATCTATCTATCTATCTATCTATCTATCTCTCTCTTTATTTTGATTCAGTTTAGCTGCATATAACATTGTTTCTCAATGATAAATCTGTTCATGGTTAAAGGCTAAGACCACTGTGGTAGAGGTTTGGGTTGTGTAGTTACCTTGCCATGATGTAACTCCAAAGGTGGAAAATAAATAAAAAATAATTGCTCCAGTGATTAGAAATTGATAATTCAAAATATGCTCTTCATTGACTTCCATTGTACAGTAAAACAGCTCTCAAAGTCACTCTTTTAGCACGTAAACGAACACAAACAAAGCTGATTCAGACAATATATAACATCACCAAACCCAGTACTGTTTTTTTTTTTTAATAAAAATGTCAACTTCCTGTTGATTTACTACTTGAAGATCTGGATCCGGATCCGTGGATCCAGTCCGGGTTTTCTACTTCAAAAAAATCAACAGGAAGAGAAACTTTCCCAGTTTTATAAAGTAAAAAAAAAAAAAAAACAGTACTGGGTTTAGTGGTGTTCTATTTTGTCTGAATCAACTTTGTTTGTGTTCGTTTTTGTGCTAAAAGAGTTACTTTGAGATCTGTTTTACCGTACAATGTAAGTCAATGAGGAGCATATTTTGAATTATCAATTTCTAATCAAAGTAGCAATTATTTTTTATTTCTTGCCCACCTTATTTGGAGTTACATCATGGCAAGGTAACTACACAACCCAAACCTCTACCAAAGTGGTCTTGCCCTTTAATGGCTGCAGATTATAGATTAAATCATTAATCAATAGTTAATTCACCTTATCAGTCAGTCATCAATCATCAATTAATAAGTGAGATTTGAATCGGAAACACATATAAAAGTGTTCAAATCTGCTGTTGAACCAATCAAATGAAGCTATGAGGAACTGACCCGGAACAGGAAATGGTCATTCCACCTTTTGGAAAAGAGAACTACATTTATGTCTATTTAAGTCTATTTGCATGGTACAGAATCTGTGGAGCTCCCTCTAGTGTAGTAGCTGTGCACATCACTAACCATGGAACCATACTTGTATTTGAGAGCAACGTTGTTTACAAACACATTTTGAGAGTGAAACTCTCTCCTAAACTTTGAGTCACCCGAGGCTATAAGATTGATTGATTGATTGATTGATTGATTGATTGATTGATTGATTGATTGATTGATTGATTGATTGATTGATTTAATACTTTATTAACAAGGTTGTTAACAGTACAGGTAGTACAATCAAAGGTTATGCTAAAAGGAGAACACAAAAAGCCCTAGGGGGCATGTTTCCATTGTGGTCCACTGTACTCGATTAATCAGTAATACATTACATTGCAATACAATACAAAACATATTGGAATAAAGCTCAGTAAAATCATAAGATATATTTACAGAGACCGGAGGGGTGGGGCGGGCGGGGGGCAGAGGATTCTACTATCAGGATGTTTAAGGAGTTAATCTATGTCCACTTTTTGAGAACAGGAATTATTCTAGGTCAGTTTTGAGTTAGGAGTCCTTAGGAGAACCTTTATGTATTTTGGTAGGTCATTCCACATTTTGGTGGCAACATAGAATGTATTTTTACCTATGTTTGAGCAGAGTTTTGGGGTAGCAAGGTCAGATGATCTCCTGGTGTTATGCCCATGGGCATCACTCACTCTAGAGAAGTAGTTTGACAGGTATCTGGGCCCTGATCCTCTGAGTATCTTAAAGACCAGACACATTGTTCCTCTGAGTATCTTAAAGACCAGACACATTGATCCTCTGAGTATCTTAAAGACCAGACACATTGATCCTCTGAGTATCTTAAAGACCACACACATTGATCCTCTGAGTATCTTAAAGACCAGACACATTGTTCCTCTGAGTATCTTAAAGACCAGACACATTAAGAGATGTTGCACTCTTGAGCCTAGACTAGCAAAGTGAGCTGGGAGAAGGTGAGTCCTTCAGTTTCATATTGAGAGGTATGTAGTAGGGAGGAGATGAATTCTGGAATGGAGATTCTCATATGAATCTGTAATGGCTACATGCTCTCTCTCTCTCTCTCTCTCTCTCTCTCTCTCTCTCTCTCTCTCTCTCTCTCTCTCTCTCTCTCTCTCTCTCTCTCTGTCTCTCCCTCCCTCCCCCCCAGAGTCTGTAAGGTTGGTGAATGGGACTAGTGTGTGTTCAGGCAGAGTGGAGGTGAAGTCTAATCAGTCGTGGGTCTCAGTGTGTGAAGGTGACTTTGACCAGCAGGATGCAGAGGTGGTCTGTAGGGAGCTTGGCTGTGGGGCTCCTTCAGTCCTCCAGGGGGCGCTCTATGGAGAAGTGAATGCTTCAGTGTGGACCAAAGAGTTCCAGTGTGAAGGCAACGAGTCTGTTCTCCTGGACTGTAGAACCTCAAACTCAACTAGAAACACCTGCTCACCTGACAAGACTGTTGGACTCACCTGCTCAGGTAATCTTTCTATAAATGTGACTGAATACAATTCTTCATGTTTTTTTTTTACAGATTATGAAAGTGCAGAATGTAAGAAGATATGGTCATTTGAATCTTGTTAAGACAGAATAGTCGAAGCACAGAAAACGTCTTCCAAAGATTTCACACATTTAGGGCCTGTTAATGGGCGTTAACAATGCGTAATTTATTCAACCCCTAACCACTCCTCTAATCGGTCCCCCATTCTAGGGGTGCGCGATATGACGATAATAAACCGTGAACGATTCTAATGACTCCACGATCTGCCTTTTCAGAGAGATCTTATAGATCGCGATACAGTGAGCGAGTGCACATTCCATGAGTTGCACTTCTATCTACTTTAATTTATACTTCTGCAGTACGGCGGAGTCATTCGCCAAAAAGAACAGATCTACAAGCTAACAACGTGTCGAGACTCGACGCGTTGTTAGCTTGAAGATCTGTTCTTTTTGCTCATGCATGCTTCCACCGGTCCCTCCCCCTTTTAGCAATCTGCTCTTTGCAGCGCAACGCAGTAGCAAGCACTGGACAGACACATGGAGGAGTTGTTCCCTAAATAATTTGACATTGGTCTATATGGTTGAATATTCCAAAACCGACACTGTGCAAACTAAGCTTATGTGCAAAGAACAACAATGCTCGAACGTAACTCGACGTTAGTACTGTTTAAACGCGGCCCGTGGGTGAAACAGCGTCCCAGCATAAAGAGTGCAACAACAGAAGGCTGTTGCACACAGCCTAAAGGCATTTGAGAAAGCAAATAAACGCTGGAAAGAGGCAAGATGTGTTAGTATGGTAAATAAATGTATATGTATGTACGTATGTACGTAAGTACGTATGTACGTATGTATGTATGTATGTATGTATGTATGTATGTATGTATGTATGTATGTATGTATGTATGTATGTGATAATCACCCAGGAGTCCGCCCAGCTCCTTATCCAGACATCAGTCATATCAGAACTTGACTATTGTAACTCTCTCCTTACTGGCCTTCCGGCATGTGCACTTAAGCCTCTACAAATGATCCAGAATGCTGCAGCACGCTTGCAGCCAAAATGTTCACATGTCTCCCCTCTTCTCCACTCCCTCCATTGGCTCCCAGTTACTGCCCGCACAGAGTAAAAAACACTGACGTTGGCCAACAAAGCAGCCAAAGGTATGGCACCCCCATATCTTCAAAGCCTGATCCAACCCTACAAGCCCTCCCCGCTCTCTCAGATCAGCTAACAGGGAAGCTGTCAGAACCTTCCCTAAAACATCCGGGACAACGTCCCAGACTCTTCTCCCTTCTGGCTCCCAAACTATTAGTCAGGGCCCTTGAGTCCGTTTTTATGTTAGAATCGTTCACTTTGTGATACAAGCGCCAAATTTGGCATGAACAATGCCTAGGACCTACTTTTCCAGAAATGCCTGTTAGCCACGCAAAAAAAAACAATATGGCTGCCATTTTCCAAAATGGCTGCTGGCGAAAGACATTTTATGTGTATTTTGACCTGGATTGTGATTGGATTTTGATTATTTTGGTATCAACACATAGCCTTGACTCCCCCCGCCCCTCCCCCTGTTAGCCACGTGAAAAAAAATCAATATGGCTGCCATTTTCCAAAATGGCTTCAGGCAAAAGGCATTTTATGTGTATTTTGACCTGGATTGTGATTGGATTATCCAATTATGATTATTTTGGCATCAGAATATAGTTTTGACTCCCCCCCGCTCCCTTCCCCCATTAGCCACGCAAAAAAACAACAATATGGCTGCCACTTTCCAAAATGGCTGCTGGGGAAAGACATTTTATGTGTATTTTGACCTGGATTGTGATTGGATTTTTATTATTTTGGTATCAACATATGATTTTTTACCCCCCCCCCCCCCATTTCTGGATCACAAATTGTTCTAATCGTCACATTTGCAGGCACTCAGCTGTGTGCACTGAAGGCCAAAGCGGTAGCACTTGCATCCACCACGACGTTCAGTCTTGCACCGGCATTTTGTCAGTTGTTCACAAATCTGGGCAGTTGGTAGAGTGTCATCCACGCTACTTGCCAAATGTCATCTTCTGCTCGCCATCCCCAGCTGGCAGGGCTCTCTGTATGCATTTGACATACAGTTGCCTGGCTTCAGACACGGGCAACTTGATAAGTGGCATGCTTCACATGATGTGCAAGAGATGCCCTTGTAGGTGGAATGGCATCATAGGACCTCTGCTTCCATGCAAACAGGTAAAATCTTGCATCATCAACTCCATCAGCAGTGCTGTTCTTGTGACACTTCATGAGACACTTCAGGCCACACTTACCGGGTTTGCCATGCTGTCTTTTTGCCTTTTCCCACGAAAGGCTGACACGACATCACATCCAGTGAAAGCGTGAAAGAAAAGGATGCCAATAGATTTTTCAGGGCCTAGATTCTTCACTAAATCGTGAACTGGTAACCAACAACAATATAGTACAGTACAGTACAGTACAGTGCTGTTCAATAACAGTACAGTACAGTACAGTACAGTACAGTACAGTGCTGTTCAATAACAATACAGTACAGTACAGTACAGTACAGTACAGTACAGTACAGTACAGTACAGTACAGTACAGTACAGTACAGTGCTGTTCAATAACAGTACATACAGTACAGTACAGTACAGTACAGTACAGTACAGTACAGTACAGTACAGTACAGTACAGTACTGTGCTGTGCTGTGCTGTACAATAGCAATACAATACAGTATAGTACAGTGCTGTTCAATAACAATACAGTAAAGTACAGTACAGTACAGTGCTGTTCAATAACAGTACAGTGCAGTACAGTACAGTACAGTACAGTACAGTACAGTACAGTACAGTACAGTACAGTACAGTACAGTACTGTGCTGTACAATACAATACAGTACAGTGCTGTTCAATAACAGTACAGTACAGTACAGTACAGTACAGTACAGTACAGTACAGTACAGTACTGTGCTGTACAATAGCAATACAATACAGTACAGTACAGTACAGTGCTGTTCAATAACAGTACAATACAGTACAGTACAGTACAGTGCTGTTCAATAACAGTACAATACAGTACAATACAGTACAGTACAGTACAGTACAGTACAGTGCTGTTCAATAACAGTAAAGTACAGTACAGTGCTGTTCAATAACAATACAGTACAGTACAGTACAGTGCTGTTCAATAACAATACAGTACAGTACAGTACAGTACAGTACAGTACAGTGCTGTTCAATAACAGTACAATACAGTACAGTACAGTACAGTACAGTACAGTACAGTACAGTACAGTGCTGTTCAATAACAATACAATACAGTACAGTACAGTACAGTGCTGTTCAATAACAGTACAATACAGTACAATACAGTACAGTACAGTACAGTACAGTGCTGTTCAATAACAATACAGTACAGTACAGTACAGTACAGTACAGTACAGTGCTGTTCAATAACAGTACAGTACAGTACAGTACAGTACAGTGCTGTTCAATAACAGTACAATACAGTACAATACAGTACAGTACAGTACAGTACAGTACTGTGCTGTTCAATAACAATACAGCACAGTACAGTACAGTACAGTACAGTACAGTGCTGTTCAATAACAATACAGTACAGTACAGTACAGTACAGTACAGTGCTGTTCAATAACAATACAGTACAGTACAGTACAGTGCTGTTCAATAACAATACAGTACAGTACAGTACAGTACAGTACAGTACAGTACAGTACAGTGCTGTTCAATAACAATACAGTACAGTACAGTACAGTACAGTACAGTGCTGTTCAATAACAATACAGTACAGTACAGTACAGTACAGTACAGTACAGTACAGTGCTGTTCAATAACAGTACAGTACAGTACAGTACAGTACAGTGCTGTTCAATAACAGTACAGTACAGTACAGTACAGTACAGTGCTGTTCAATAACAATACAGTACAGTGCTGTTCAATAACAGTACAGTACAGTACAGTACAGTACAGTACAGTACAGTACAGTACAGTACAGTACAGTACAGTGCTGTTCAATAACAGTACAGTACAGTACAGTACAGTACAGTACAGTACAGTGCTGTTCAATAACAATACAGTACAGTACAGTACAGTACAGTGCTGTTCAATAACAGTACAGTACAGTACAGTACAGTGCTGTTCAATAACAATACAGTACAGTACAGTACAGTGCTGTTCAATAACAATACAGTACAGTACACTACAGTACACTACAGTACAGTACAGTACAGTACAGTACAGTACAGTACAGTACAGTACAGTACAGTACAGTGCTGTTCAATAACAATACAATACAGTACAGTACAGTACAGTACAGTACAGTACATCACAGTACTGTACTGTACTGTACAGTACAGTACTGTGATGTACAATAACAGAACAGTACAGTACAGTACAGTACAGTACAGTACAGTACAGTGCTGTTCAATAACAATACAATACAGTACAGTACAGTACAGTACAGTACAGTACAGTACATCACAGTACTGTACTGTACTGTACAGTACAGTACTGTGATGTACAATAACAGAACAGTACAGTAGAGTAAAGTACAGTGCTGTACAATAACAGTACAGTACTGTTTTGTAATGTGTTAGTTTGTCCTGTTTTAAGTGGTTACTTAGTTTTTACTTTACTGTTGTGTTTGTTTTCTTTTGTCGTAACGTTTCCTGTCTTGTCTCGTTACCTTGTGATTAGTTTTATTTCTCCACCTGTGTCCCGTTAGTCCCTTAGCTCAGTGGTGCGCATTCAGCGCAACCTTTTTACACCAAGTACACCCTCAGAAAACATTTGGATTATCCAATCACAATCCAGGTCAAAAAACACATAAAATGTCTTTCACCAGCAGCCATTTTGGAAAATGGCAGTCATATTGTTTTTTTTTGCGTGGCTAACAGGCTTTTGTGAAAAAGTAAGTCCAGAAGAAACTTTGTGGAACATTTGGCGCTTGTATCACAAAGTGAACAATTGTGTCACTAAGCGCCCTGGCTATATGGAATGAACTCCCCATTGCAGTTACAACTGCAGACTCACTCTCAACTCTTCAGACTCCACCTTGCCCTAGCCTTGATGACCTTGCAGGATTATGCAAACGTTAAAATGTATAATGTATTAGATATAGCATGTTATGTAGACAGATGCCAGATCATCGTTGACCTGGCATCCTATAGTGTGTATAGTTTCAATGTACAGATTATTGATTTGTTTTTAAATATATTCTACTGTTTAGACTGATGATAGGTTCTTGGTTTACGTATGATCCTAGATACAATTTCTATGCATTTGATGTATTACCATCCTTGTTTACTGTAAGTCTCTCTGGATTAAGATCATCTGCTAAATGCCTAAATTGTAAATTGTAATCATATAAATATAATGAATCATCATTTATCTTATTAATATTCATAGTAAAATAATAATCCTAGAAAACAACGTGAAAAAGAAATTGTGGATCGTGGTTCTGGCTGGAAAAAAAAGTGATATATTTTTGCCTTATCGCCCACCCCGGGTCACCTTTCAGTGGGGTCATCCCTACTGTATGTTCCCCGGGTTCTGTGTTCCCCACTAAGGTTACGGTCAACTCTATAGAAACTTGAAGCAACACATAATCTTCACAAAATACTACTAATACTAATAGCCTAGAAAACTAATACTTAATTTCAAGGACCCTCCATTTTGTAGCATATGCATTAGACCACGGACCCCCATGACATAGTAACTCTGAGTGTATAAATGTAACCATGACCATTACAGGTCCATTTATATTTTATCCACGGCTTACATTTATACACTCTCGGAATTAAAGACCTTTAAGGGTCCATTTGGTTATTTTGAGAATGATGACATAATCAGCATGATTATGTCATGTTGATAGAGTGTATAAATGTAACCAAATGGACCATTACGGGGTTACAGTATATACCTTTAAGGGTCTGTCCATTAAATGTTGTTCTTTTGAGCACTACTGGCCTAGACCAGAAAACAGACACAGTTTAATAACCGAATGACTGGTGGTAACCTGTATTTTCAGCTTTCTGATCGTTCTTTACAAGCAATGGCCAACATTATAATGCTACTGTTGGACGCATACAGACACAAACACACTGCAACATCAAATGAGGCTGTGTATGACGTCACCGTCATGCAGAAGATAGACATAGGCCTACGTTCATAGACGTTAAGCATGAATGGGCTGATATATCCTTCAGGCTTTTAGCCAATGACACGACAAGATGATACAAACACAAAATTATGAATCATGCACTAACCTCGCATCACCAGGCTTTCAAGATCAGAGCAACTTTCACTATACGCAGGAAGTTACTGAAAGTTTGTTTAGCAACAGTAATGGCATTCTCCATACCGTGCTCCGACATGTATGTGAGCAGGGCTGGTGTTTTGGGCATCAACTCGCCCATTGACAAAGAGTAGAAAAGAGTAATTTTTTTTTCTTTTCATATTAACACAGTTCGAATGTTGAAGAAGGTTTATATTCCAAAAGATAGTCGTTTTAGAATCATTAAGTGGTTTAAATTACATTACAAAAACAGCAGTGTTTCTGTGTGTTTCTGTCGGTCTTGTGGGGGCGGAGAGTGGTTTTAACTTGCAGGGACAACATTAGCATGAGTGGTTTTGGTTGGTCGTTGGCCCATTGTTCTCCGGTTACAAGCCTAATCCCCGCCCATCAGTATCGCTCCTCTCTGTGGTGGTGTAAAGTAACTAAGTACATTTACTCAAGTACTGTACTTAAGTACAATGTTGAGGTATTTTTACTTTACTGGAGTAATATCCACTGGGTGAATATTCAACCTGAGGCTGAAACTAACTTCACCACGGTGGGAAGCGGCCAGTATTGCGTTAGTCTTTTTCGGGACAGAATCTAGTTGTATAAACAATATATCATTGTAGCGAACACAGCAGCTAGGTGAGGGCAGCCCCAGCTAAACAACAGGCCGCTCGACGTTCGTATGGAAGTATTTCACTGAAGATGTGGACAAAACAACGGTGGAGTAACGAGGCTAGGAGCTTAGCATTGTTAGCTCGCCGCCAAGCGTCATGGCAGAACGTACACCTGGTGTTTGCATTTCTCCATTTACAACTCGTACATCTACAGAAACGTTCAGATTTCAGATATAAAGTGCTTATCTCATGGCCACAGGTGTTATGATTATGTACGGGCCCTCATAAGTACCCGTATCTTCCGTATTGTTCAATAAAAAGCATTTTGATCCGATTGATGGCCATTGTCTCCGGTTTTTTTTCAACTACGCGGCCGTATCGGTTGGGGGGTGTATTGCACTCCTGATATGTTATAACTCTATGAGAAAATGGCCGCCGATCGGATTAAAAGGCTTTTTATTGAACAATATGGAAGATACGGGTACTTAGACCCACCCGAAGTGAATGGTAACATCCGTGGCCATGAGGTAAGCACTTTATATTTGAAATCTGAACGTTTATGTAGATGTACGGGTTGTAAATGGAAAGTACAAACACCAGGTTGGAGTTAATCCAGGACCTAGCTGGTGCGTGTCTTTATTATTAATAGGTAAACCTCGACTATAGTCGACTACCAGTGGGTCAAATTTAGTGGTGGAAGAAGCACTTGGTGGTAGCAATACCACAATATAAAAAGTAAAAGGCCTGTGCTCAAAATATTACTTGACTTCAATCAAAGTAAAAGTACAAAAGTATTTGCATCAAAATATACTTAAAGTACCTAAAGTAAAAGTACTAAAATGTTTGAAAATAGCTGATCTACAAGCTCACAACACGTTGCAATGCGCATTGTGAGCTTGTAGATCGGCTATTTTCAAATAGCCTATGTATAAAATACCTAAAAAAATGTACTTAAGTACAGTACTTGAGTAAATGTACTTAGTTACTTTCCACAGTAAAAATCCGAAAATGGGGGAGTGATTAGAGGAGTGGCTAGGTTGAATAAATTACCCATTGTTCACACCCATTACCTGGAGCTGAGAGGTGCTTAGAAGTGGAAATTCTTTAGAAGGGATTATCTCAGTTTGGACTATTATAGATAACAAGATTCAAATGGTCACATCTTCTTAAAATGTGTTGCAATTTCAATGAATGATACATCATATGAAAGCTTATATTCTGTACTTCAACAATCTGTGATAAAATGAAAAATATGATATAAATAAAAATGCCCCCTTGCGGCCTAAAGCACTGTACCCGCTCACATGTAAACACAGACACATGCTTGTGGAAATGGGCGGTGCATTACGGCCATTGAACCAAATCTTGGGCCTGTATTTTTAAGGTACTCTCCCCCCCAAAAGACGCACGGAAACGCACACAAAGCAAGCCTTGTTTGCAATGCAATTTGAACCATTTAATGACTCTAAAACGGTTGGAATGAAAACCTTCTTCAACATTCGAACTGTGTAGTAGAATAGTAGAAAAATGAAATCCCCCCCCCCCCCAAAAAAAAAAGTATTTTGCTTATTACTGCTGTTTCACAACGGCTGACTTGCGGACCTAACCTCCAGACCCAGTCACAGAACAAAATCTCTGTGTTTGAGTTTTGGACAAAATATGTAGGAATGGTAGCAAAACGTGTGCATGCAGAGTTTCAGCGGTTCCCAAGATTAGCTGTGTACAGATGGACACACAGACAGACTTCTGTCACGTACGGACAGGGGTGGAAACATAATCTCTGGCTCCTGGCCTCTTGGCCTGACCTAATGTGTCACGGTCCGCGCCTCGGGCCGTGGACTTTATTAGTGGACTTTATTAGTTAGACCTTGAATGCCCTTATATGGTCATGGACACTTTGGGCCGGTTAGGCCGACTTATTATTTATACCTTGAAGATGCCCTTATATGGTTATGGACACTTTAGGCCGGTTAGGCCTAAAGTGCATTTTGTATGTTCTGCATACTGCCTGTTCCATTTGTATAAATGTATCTGTCATTCTGTTGCTGCCTTTTGCATTGGTGTTCTGTGCTTTTGCTTTGTAGTATTGTTTCCTGTCTGCCTTGTTTACTGTTTCCTGTCTTGTCTCTCTTACCCTTGATTAGTTATGTTCTCCACCTGTGTCCTGTTGTGCCCCAGCCAATCACAGTGTTGATTGTAGTTTGTGTTCACCTGCGTCCTGTTAATCCCCTGTCTATTTAAACCCTGTGTTTGCAATGTGTCCTTGTTGGTCCGTAGACCCATGTCACGTGTGTCTGAGTTGGTGCTTGATGCCTACTTCAGTTTACCTGGTTATTGGAAACCCTGGTTGTTAAATAACCTTTTGATTTGAACATTCTTGCCTACCTCGTCTGCTTTTGGGGCCTACCCGTTACGCACCCTGACATAATGAAAGTAATATGACTTTTTTTACTGCTTAATCTCTCGTCTCTGTACAGAGTCTGATGATTTCAGGTTGGCAGGAGGAACCAGTAACTGTACTGGTAGACTGGAGATGAAACACCAGGGAGAGTGGAGACCAGTGAATGGTGATAATACTAGGTCTGACTGGAACCTGAATAAATCATCTGCAGTGTGTAGACAGCTGGACTGTGGCTCTGCTGTTTCACTAGAAAGGAGTCATGTTCTTTTAGTTCAACGTTTATGGACCATTCCATCTTCCTGTATTGTATCTGGATCTTCACTGAGGGACTGTGTAATGGACTGGCCTGGTGCTCCTCAACGTGGGAAGATATTGGCTAATCCTCTCAGACTGGAGGTGATCTGTTCAGGTAACAAACAAAATGACTGTCATTATTGTGACTTATTCTGTTCATACGCCGACACGCCCACCCGTCCGTGCATCCGTCTTTCTTTGTAAATATGTCATACGGTATAAATTTCTTTCTTCCTGCCTGTCTATCTGTGTGTGATAAACAGTCAGGGGGCCAAAGCTGATATTGACACCTAATATAACGCTTCTGGGTAGAAGCAGACAACCTATCCAGTATTAATCTTTAACCCCATGTCATGTGTTCTAGCCTGGTTGTCATCTCAGACATGTATTTTTAAGTCATTTTATCATTATACTTAAAACTGGTAAAATCTGACTTTTTCCAGAATACTGATAAGTTATTGTCTCCGCCGGAGGTGGAGAGTATGTTTTCGCTTCGTCCCGCCGTGTGTTAGCATGGCCCCTAGCCAAGCTAACATTGGTCAAGCTCCACGTGACACGTGTCAATATGTTGACACCAATGCCTTTGATTGGCTAGAGGGACGCATGACGAAATAAAATCCTATAAATAGGTGTGTCACTTCAAAAGGCTATTTATGCCTTTTGAAGTGAGGTAAGACAGGATCAATCAGTCTTGATTGGAACAGTACCTTCCAGTACAAATCACCCGTCCGTGCGTGTGTGTGTCCCTCTGAGAACACCTAACATTGGTCAAGCAAAGGCGCAGAAGGCCAAAGCTAAGAAAGCTTACTCATCTACAACAGTAACACAGAAGAGGACTATAGAGTTGAATTGATCCCACAACAAGGCCGAAGTCTTAATACTGTAACAATTGGCCACCTTGATCAAATACATTATGTAGCACTAGAGAAAACTGACATAGATCAAACACACCAATCAACTGCTGAAACTGTTCAAGACAATGAAGATGAAGAAGACAGACAAGCATTTGAACAAACCAGTCAATTACGAGGACTCCCATATGACACATTGCTTCAAGAAGAACATTTTTTAGATGCAGACACTACATATTCAGACGCCCCTGCAGAACACCAAAAACCACGCGCATTCTACCAAGACGACCCGTTCTACCAAGACGACCCGTGCTATTAAAATAGCACAGGTCTGCTGGCGGAGACTTGTGCTCCGAGGAGCACATTTTCTAGTTTATTACTTTTATTAAGTATCCAATACATTATAAAACCAATGTTATTTATTTAATTATCTTATAAATTGCTTAGAGTTGCCATCTTATAGGCCTTTTGATGTTCACAGAAAGCCAGTTTAGGTTGTGGTCAGACACACCCAGACTAAAGACCTGCAGGTTGTTAATAGGGACAGAGTCAGTGATAACTAAGTCTAAGTTAATACCCTCACAAAAACATCCTGGTCGCTATACCGCCTCCCCCATGACAGCCGGGGCGCCTGATGGAGGGGAAAGGAACTGGTTGGAATAACGTGTTCCTTCCACGCGCTACGTCCTACCGGGGAACCCCCCCCCCCCCCCATCAGGTGATAAGAAGGTCAGTTGGCTCTCATGCATTGAAGGAGGCATGAGCTTGGCTCTGGGCTCCCTAGGCTGCCAGGGGGAGTGTAGCGCCCAGGATCACTTAGACAATTGGCACTGGGCGAAAAAGGATAAAAGTAGTGGCCCTTGAAGGGCGGACCCAAACACAGCCGCCCGGATTTGTGCGTGGCTTCCTATTGCTTCACCAATCTATGTCCCCGCCTCCCCTCCCCTCCCCCCCTCGGCCTGTGCACGGAGCACGCTGACGTCACCAAATTTAGAGCGACGCCCCTCTGCACTCTGATTGGTTAGGAGATAACAAGGTCCAAGACCATCGTTCCTGCATGGCTCCCCCAGGCTTTTTTTCTTTTGTAACAAAAAAAAAAGCCTGGGTTTCCGAGGCTACTGTAATAGTAACGTGAGTTCTTGTCAGACTTGCAATAAATATCCCAATAGTATTACTGTAAACAGAGAATAAGAAATGACACACGCCTTCTTAATAAAAGTAGTCTCAGACATTTATTAAGGTAAATAAATTCACAAAAATGATCCGAAATGCCACTGCATTTTGTTGTACGTCATAACTATGTGATCTATGTGATCTTTCATTCAACGTTTAATGACAGGCTGGTGCTGTCATCAAAGGTCATAACTTAGAACCAAAGGGAAAGTATTAGTTCCCCCACTGAAATGAGGGCTTAAATGTTAGTAGATAAAGTGGAACATAGGATATCATGTGGGGAAAGAATTGAGCAGAAATTAACTACCACGCTGCCTGGAAAATGACATATCATGGAGCCCTTTAGGAAGAAAGAAACCGACACATACATACAGCCTATCGTCAGATGTTTGCCATAATCTCATGTTTAAGAATCATACGACCTGGGAGTCCTTTTGCGACAGTCTTTTTCCAGAGTCCAGTGAGCGGTCAAAAACGTAGTCTCTGGGAGTCGAGACCTCCCAGAGTGCAGGAGTTGCAGCGCCTTTTCAGGGGACAGCTCAGCCAGGGTCCGGTGGGAGAGATAGTACCATGGGGCTGCGCCCAATACATCTTCTCCCACCCCCCTGGTCCTTTGGGATCCGAGTAGAAGAGAAGAGAAGAAGAGCAGGAGGACAAGAGAGTGAAGAGCTGGTGTCTTGCTCTCTTTATAGGTGCGGGCCGGTTGACCCGCTGTGAGAGAAACCCCCCCTCCCTCCTTTCCTTGGGGAGAGGCGGCCCTCTGGTTGTCAGTGTAGTTATCAGGTACCACACTTGATTCAAGTGAATGATAGTGACTCATCGTTCGTTCATTGATGAAGCTTCTTATTGCATGTGAAATCAAAAATGCAATTCAGGCATATCTTGCATCATATACATTAGGTTAGGTTTGTTAGTAAATGCCTGTATTTGTCGTTGGTACACAAACCACATGGTGGGTCTTTTCCACTTCACATGGCTGGGGGCCGGTTTGTGGCATTTTACTCCGGAATCTTCTAATAATACATTTGAGTATTTTGAAATCACAATGACTTTAGACTTGTTTAGATATCAAACATGACAGGCTTCAAATTAAATAGAAGGCAGGTGAACATCACAGTGTACTCAAACAGAGAAACATAGCATTTGGGAACCCCAAAGTTCTCCTTATTATTGTGGGCCTCGGTATTGGGCAATAAGGTATTTTAAAGTCACAGCACATATTCGGTGAGCAGTTTCATTGGCATTCAGTGTTTCCCATTGTACATAGATGCAATCGCTGAGCCAGTGAAATTGGTCTGTGTGTGCATGTGAGATGGCATGTCTCTCTCTTAAGTCCATTTCCTGCATGTCATAAATAACACAGACCTCCCCCCATTTACTTCCAAAGAGGGGGGAAGCTGGAGGTAGAGAGGGAGAGATAGTAGGCTGGTGTGTAACAGGATATCTGGCTGACATTCTTTCCTTATTCTTATCTTTATGGCCCTGTGAGAGCCTTGCTTCAGAGTTCCGGGGGCCGCTGCGGTGAAACTGTGGTCAGTTGACTTGCTTCTGGCCCTTGTTGTGAGTCGGCGTGTGGGGGGGGGGAGCCCAATATATCTTTAATATCCAAAAATGAATTTTCCAATTTTGGGGTGGTTTGATACTGCACAGAGTTGGCTGTGATCTTTACAACATACATACATTTTATTATTTGTTTTCATATTATTTGATATACCAGACTGCAGACAGCTTCTTACTTGGCTGATTACACATATTTCCATTACTGTTATAATACCCAGGTACAGTTAGCCACATCAGTATTGAGTGTTTGTCAAATTGACAATGTTGTAAATGTTATTTTTTTCAGTCTTGCCTTAGACCTGTTCTATGTTATCCCTTTTGGTGTGATGAATGTTTTGCATTGTGTAATTTGTACACTCAAAACGAAACATTTGGACAACAACGCCACAAAAAGTTACCTCAAATGTATCTTTTACCATAATATTTACAAATCTATTGCAATAACATTCAAAGTAACTTTCCATACTGTAATGTCCTTTAATATAAAATTAAAACATATGTATTTCAAAGTAAAGAATTAAGCACATGCATATGATTTTTAATCGGATTATTTGACTATAGCATGAAATGAGCATTCACATATTAAAGGGCTCCTAAAAGTCACCAGAAAAGAAATTCAACATGGCAACCATCCTAAAACTTCTTCTATGGGTCTCTTCTAACCCAAAAAATGTGTTGTCAGCTTTTACCTAAACATGTTAGCAAAAGTCATTTCTGAAGCACTTTTCTGTATTGGCCCCTGTGTGTGTGTGTGTGTGTGTGTGTGTGTGTGTGTGTGTGTGTGTGTGTGTGTGTGTGTGTGTGTGTGTGTGTGTGTGTGTGTGTGTGTGTGTGTGTGTGTGTGTGTGTGTGTGTGTGTGTGTGTGTGTGTGTGTGTGTGTGTGTGTGCAAAATATTCTTGCCTGTCTTGCACAAAGTATCTTTTATAAATGAAATGTTGGATCTCTCTCTCTCTCTCTCTCTCTCTCTCTCTCTCTCTCTCTCTCTCTCTCTCTCTCTCTCTCTCTCTCTCCCCAGAGTCAGTGAGGTTGGTGAATGGGACTAGTGCATGTTCAGGCAGAGTGGAGGTGAAGTCTAATCAGTCATGGGTCTCAGTGTGTGAAGGTGACTTTGACCAGCAGGATGCAGAGGTGGTCTGTAGGGAGCTTGGCTGTGGGGCTCCTTCAGTCCTCCAGGGGGCGCTCTATGGAGAAGTGAATGCTTCAATGTGGACCAAAGAGTTCCAGTGTGAAGGCAGTGAGTCTGTTCTCCTGGACTGTAGAACCTCAAACTCAACTAGAAACACCTGCTCACCTGACAAGACTGTTGGACTCACCTGCTCAGGTAATATATCTATTAATTAGCTAATTCATTAATGCAGGTAATAATAATCATGAGAAAGGAACACACTGCCAGGCACATATCCCCACCAGGCCGGGTGGCCTACCCAGTGCTGTGTAAGAGGCAGAATGTGACAATTGCAGGGTGGATGGGAGGCATTGTGTTAACCCAAATGTGTTGTTTTAAATGTATGGTTAACACTATGTGGGTAAACGTACTTTATTGTGGGATTGTGTTGATTCTAATGTGTACTATGTGTATGTGTATATGTGTAATATGTGTATATATGTACTGTGTATTTTTCATTTAACTTTTATTAAAATTTTTCTGAGAGATCATTGAGGGAGACCCTCATTTAAAATGATGCAGAGATTACACACATAAACTAGAAAAAGTGCTCCTCGGAGCACAGGTCTCCGCCAGGTCAGGTAGGTTATTGTGGCCTCCTGGTGGCGCTATAATAGGCCAATGTGAAAAGGGTGCCATTTCACGGCAATCGGACACTGCATTCATGATTTGAGGCATTTTGTACCAAAAATGTGTTCTGCAAAATTAGACCGCTATAACAGGCCAATGTGAAATGGGTGGCATTTCTTCCTCTGCCTAGTGGGAATATGCATGCAAAATTTCACGGATATCGCACGCTGCGTTCATGATTTGAGGCATTTTGTTTTTGTTCATTTGTGTCTTAGTTATTTTGTTAAAAAAAATAGGATGGAATACGAAATATCGGACACATCCGTCTTGATCACATGACTTGCATGTTTTTTGCACAACATTTGAAGGAGTAATAGCAAAAAATGAGTTTTACAAAAGTCAAACTCCTGACTCCTGATGGCGCTCTAAAAGGCAGATGTGAAAAATGCAGGGTTAAGGTTTTTCCTTGGGCTCTACATTACATTACAGTCATTTAGCAGACGCTTTTATCCAAAGCAACTTACAATAAGTGCATTCAACATAGGTAGGGAAACAAAACTACTAATCACCAGAAATCTTAAGTGCATTTTCTGCTATAACAAGCAACCAACAGTATACCTAGCACTAAGGTAAAAGTGCAATATATCAGCTACCTACTTTCTTAAACAGATGAGACAAAATAGCAAAATCAAATGAGCAAGAGGTAAAACAAATAAGTGTATCGGCTAAACAAGATCCAATAAAACAATACAACAATAAAACAAGAGTTCGTACAGGGAGAATGCGGGCTAAGTTTCACGCAGATCGGTGCAGTTATAGGTAAAAATGCAAATTGGCCTGTTATAGCGCCACCATGAGCCTGATTTGAATATTTTCAAGTGGCATTTCTTCCTCAGCATAGTGGGAATGTGCGTGCAAAATTTCACGGTTATTGCATGCTGTGTTCATGATTTGAGGCATTTTGTTCAAAATGAACCAATCCTGCAAAGTTTGGAAGCCAATCTTAGCCGACAGATCTGCGTTGATCACATGACTATAGAGATACTGTGTACTGATTTGCGTGATGTTTGGACAAAATCTGTAGGAGTAATATCAAAAAATATGTTTTTAAAAAATCTGCCTCCTGGTTGCGCTATAACAGGCCAATCTGAAAAATTCTGGTTCTGAATTGGCATCCAGGGAGTGTGTGTGCACAGTTTCGGTATTCAGTTTAGATCTCGTTGCAAGAGGTTCTGTGGTTTATTGGATCCTGAACCACTTATGAAACATGGATTATGAAGTCTAAACTACTTTTACCAATTCATTATAATCAATAACCCTTGAAGGATTTTCATGTAAGACTGTGACAGAGTGCCAACAGGCTGAGACAAAAGTCACCAAACTGGTTTGGTGGGCTCAGCTGTTGTTCCTTCATTGATATAATCAGTCAACACTTCAAGAGTTCCTGCCCATTGTATTAAGTTGAAGAGCCCATGTTTAGGTGTGAACCAACAACAGTCTAGCCTGGTAAACCCCTCCCTCCGGTGAACTAATTTCCATTTGTTTAAAGAAGTGAGTCTGGCCTACTGGCCTCTATGGGCGTTTCTCCGCAGTTCATAACATGAAGTGTCCAATCAGCGTCCTCGCTGATTGTTCTATGATTGACAGCGAAGGTTGGCCAATCAGGTGGCGAGTTCGAGTGAAATCGAATGGAACCGAGTGCAGCCGACCAAAATGGAACGGCAGCCATTTTTTCTGTCCGCTGTTTTTGGTTTCGGTTTTAAAACTTGAAAACGCTCTCAAACTTCTTTTTTGAGGCACGGAATTTACTTTTAAGATATCGTTCGGATAGAGTTTAGTTGTTTAAAGTTGTACAATGCAGATTCACAAATAACGATTTTTAGCAACCTCTGCTGGTCACTACCGTCACTGCATACAATTTCCGTAGTCCTCGATTACCCAGAATTCCATTTGTTTTCACCGGAAGCCGGAAGCGTTTCAAAAAGCGATCTTTTAATTGTTTTATACTATCTGCGGATCGTTTCTCTTAGCCAGTGGAGCATTAGTTACCATGAGCTGTGCTTTCTTTTTCTGTTCTTTTTCGATCTTCCAATCATACATTCTCTTAAAATCAGCGTGAGGTTCCTTTTTGTTATTAGCGCGGTAGTTCCTGGCCAAACAGGAAACCGTTGCGGTAGTTCCTGGCCGACGTCATGACGTCGGCCAGGACGTCGGCCACGACGTCATGACGTCGGCCAGGAACGTCATTTTCCCAGGAAAGTCCCCCCCGACAGCGTTCAATAGAAAATATATAAATAAAAGGCTTCCGGGGGTGAAATTCATGGAGTGGGTGTTGTGAAACTTTTGCCACTCACAAAAGATATACAATTTAACTTTAGTTTTGTTGAAAACGTTACCTAGTATTACTTTAACTTCCTATATGTGGTCAATTAATCATGATAGAGCCTATTTAAAAATAAAAATTCAGAGAACCTGCAGGGGCGGCCAGTGACACGCATATAGCCGAATAAAGCAACCTATTATCGGCATGGCCCCTTCAAAAGTCCCCTTGCGTCACTTTGGCTGGTGGTGGGGAAAACAAACTGCTGATTGGCTGAAGGGGAACGAACTGCTGATTGGCTGAAGGGGTTGTCAGTCAATGGTACTAATCCAGCCCAGCTCCCAAATTGCCCATACAGGCCTGTAGGCCAGACTCCTTCCTGAAATCAAATGCAAATGAGTTTTCCGGAGGGAGGGGGGTTTACCAGGCTAACACCAGTCCCCCAGAGTGTTTCAAGCCAAACCTATTGTTGTTGGTTGCTTGTTTTAGCAGAAAATGCACTTAGGACTTCTGGTGATAAGTAGTTTCGTTCCCTACCAATATTGAATGCACTTATTGTAAGTCGCTTTGGATAAAAGTGTCTGCTAAATGACTGTAATGTAATTGCCGAAAGGCATGGCGAGAGAGCATGTTTTGCCCCCTGTCCGTCTGTGCGTCCGTCCGTCCGTGCGTCCGTCCGTCCGTGTGTGTGTGTTTTTCTGTCTGTGGACAGCTTGTGGACAGCTTGATCCCAGCGAAACTGTGCACACACTCCCTGGATGCCACAGCAGAATCTCTGCACCAAATTTTTCACTTGGGCCTTTTATAGCGCCACCAGGAGGCAGAGTTGTGCAAAACAATCCCGCAAATTGGTACACAATATCTCTAGAGTCATTAAACGAAACTGGTCTTTCAGATTTTTTTATATTTCATCCTGATTGGCTAAAAATGGCAGTTTGCAGGAGTGCTCCGTTTTTTCTTGTCAATAGAAAAATTCCATTAACCGAATCTGTAGAGGCCGCAGTGGAGTAACTAAATAATGTTTTCTTTCCGGTGAAATATTTAACATTTTGGCCAAAAAGTGTATTTTAGACGTGAGGAGGGGGGCTCAGAGCGTTCCCACTTAGTAGAGTTGGCTTTCAACTCCATAAAACCATCTTTGTTTTGATGAGTAGCGAAAGAGTATTTTTTTATTTTTACTACAGACGAGAGGCTACGCAGCCTGTGGTGCGACCACAAAGAATCGAAAGTCCCATAGCCTTAAGGAGAACTCCTTCTAGGCTATGAATCAGAGCTAAATGTAGCCAAATGTAATGGAGTACAAGTAGTGTTTCTTCTCATGTTAAAACTGCTCTTCCAAGTACAATTTATCTAAAACAGTACTTGCATGATGTAACCGAGAGTAAAGATTTCAAGCTTAACTTCCCAAACAAAGGTGTTGTAGGACCCAAAAGCAGGAACTCAGACAAAGCAGGAGATGAGGATCTCAAACATAACTTTACTAGTAGGAATAGTGCAGATTTAACAACCAATACAGAACTCATAACATTACACTAAACATGACGACAAGGAACCTGACAAACAACTTATGACCCAGCACTGAACATTCACAGAAACACAGTCTTTATAGTCACAGCAGCTCGTCATCAAACCAGGCTCAGCTGATCCTCACAGGTGATGGCATTCAGGGCAATCAGACTCATGGAGCAGAGCAAGGGAGGGGCAGAGGCACACTCAGAGGCAAACCGTCACATGGGCCCACTGTAGAGGCTGTGATCGTGACACTATAATGCAGACGTTGGAGAACCTCAGCTACAGTCCAGAGATTCTTAGGCCAACGCAATGGAGCATAGACGTGACAGGCAGTCTGACCAAGGCCCCCGCTCAGGGCAGCAAGGCTGTATGAGGTCTCACTCCCTGAGTCTCACACGAGGTATGACAGGTCTGTGTTTCAAGTGTGGAGAGGAAAGACGTTTCCTGAGAGACTGTTCTAGGTCCCATAGTCCAGCCCCTGCAGGTGGTCAAGGTGGAAATCCTCCTGGGTTCCAGGTGAGCCGCATCAAAGCCAGTGGACCAAGCCTTAAGTGTGAATAACATCCCTACTCATGCAGTGGTGGACACCAGAGCTGAGACCACTGTCATCTCTGACGACCTGTACAAGCAGCTAGGAGACCAGATCGACCTACAGGGGACACTCCTCGACAATGCTGGATTCGGAACTGGTGTGACAGCCAGGCCCTCTCCAGCACCTGGGGGTCACCTTCCCGGTACCCGGCCTTCTAGGCAGCTTCCTGAATGGTCCCAATTGAGGTCCCGCCCGCTTTGCCGCCCTCCACATCATCCTCCAGGGTGGGACCACTGGCACTACCGATCTTCAAAGAGGTCCTGTCTACATCGCTGGCTTCCAGATCATCCTCCGGGGAGGAGGGACAACCGACGTCGCCGGACTCCAGCGAGGCCACGTCAACGATGCCAGCACCGAGATCATCCTCCCGGGTGGTCCCACCGGCATCGCCAGCCTGCAGAGCCCCCTTCAGAGAGGCCCTGCCGATGCCACCAGTCTCCTGGGAGGTTCCGCCTGTCTGGCCATCCTCCTGCCCGTCCTCCAGAGCAGTCCTGTCCTCCTAGTCGTCCACCTACTCATCCTCCAGACCTGCACTACGACAAGAACGAAGCGAGGACGCTTCAGACTCGTCAACGGTGGGACGACAAGAAAAAAGCAAAGGCTCTTCAGACTCGTCAGCTGAGGGACGACAAGAGCCGACAAGAACACGCCATGGGCGTGAAGTACACAAACCAGAGTGGTACTCTTGTCGTTGTAGATTAGGTTAAGAAACAGAGACTGTGAAGTTCATATGGGTTATCGTTCAGTTTAAAGTAGACAGGAAAAACTAAAAAGTGATTTTGTTGAAGAGACTTTTTGTTTATGTGATTTCATGCTGAAATGTGAAAGAAGCCCAGTGAATTTATTTGACATTATTTCATGTTATATTTTGTACACTTCCATGTGTACTGAAGGAACTATTGGAGGGGGGTTGTGTTGGAATGGGCAGTACATTCCTGTGACACCTTATTCTATGACAGACTGTGATGTGTGTAACATGGGACTGTGTTACGTTGTTAAGTTATAAAGGTGCTTCCTTAAGTTAGTTGTTAACAGGTACTCAAGCTCACTGCATGGACGGACATGTTTCCCCGTTCTGTGCCCGAGCTAGAGTTCCTTAATATCCATAATTGTTATGATCAAGCGATCACAGAAGACACTGTATGTTGTAAGTCTGTGTGTACTAACCTGAGTGCAGTTACAACAGTAAAGTCTGTTAACTCTCTCAGTGCCAATGAAATTAAAAAAATATTGCGAACTGTGCCAGCATTTTCTTTTTTCTTTTTTTAAGTAAAAAAAAAGTGCTTAGGAAGCGAGATACAGCCTTTTTCAGTTATAGGTTAAACAAAGAGTGGATGGAGCTGCAAATCTTCAGATAATGATATCTTGGGTTCTGAACATATTTTTTTTTTAAACTCGGGATTTCTCGTTCTGGCACTGAGGGTATTCAGATAAAACTCGGTATAACTCTGGGTCTGGCACTGAGAGAGTTAAACTAAACTGAGGAATCTTTGTCGTGCCCTCATTACCCACACCTCTACACCCAGCAGCACGACAGTATACAAAACAGTAATGGTATAAAGTAGTTAAATGTAAGCTATCAAACTAAACTGCACAATGTAAGGACTAACTTAAACATAAAGTAATGCCATTGTTCACAATGTGTTGATGGGGACAAAACAGAGTCACACACTTCAGTAGGTCACCAATTCTGTCAATAAGAGAAAATAAACTTGTATTTGTATTGTATGTTGTGGTGTGTAATGTAATGGTCCATTTGGTTCCGTTTACTGAGTTAAATTACCACTGATTATGTTACTGTGTTCTGCTGCTTAAGAGAGTGTGATCCATTTGGTTACAATTGTACACACTTAGGGTTAAATTACCACTGACAAGTTTTTCATTGAACACAATAAAAATACACGTTTGTTTTTTATTCTTATTATTTTAATTAAAGTAATAGTTCTTACTCTCTTGTCTCTGTACAGAGTCAGATGTCAGGTTGGTGGGAGGAGCAAGTAAGTGTACTGGTAGACTGGAGATGAAACACAAGGGAGAGTGGAGACCAGTGGATGATGATGATTGGTCTGTATGGAACCTGAAGTCATCATCTGTAGTGTGTAGACAGCTGGACTGTGGCTCTGCTGTTTCAACAGGAAGGAGTTCTAGTTCTACACGTCAACCTGTATGGAGGATTAGTACTTCATGTGTTGGTTCTGAGTCTTCACTGAGGGACTGTGGAATAGTGCTGTCTGGTACTTCCAATAACACACTGGAGGTGATTTGTTCAGGTAATGAACAAAGACAATGACCGTAATCTATACATATCTATCTATCTATCTATCTATCTATCTATCCATCTATCCATCGAAAACAGGGAAACGGAGAGCATGTCTCTCTTTCTCTAAATGCATTTAAAGCTACAGTTCATAACTTTAGTGAATAAAACATTATTTTGAACAAGCTGTATGGTAAAGTATATTAATACAATATAACAATGGTGGTGGTTGTAAACAGGTTTCTGCTATGGGTCAGAAAACAGTTGTTAGTGTTTACAGCATATCTGGAACATATTTCTAGTTTGAGATGAACTTAGACTTGAGGTCATGTGATCACACTGCAGCTCACTGCTATAGCAGAATGTTTCAGTCAAAGGGGTTTTGTCCTGAATGTTCACACATACAGTAATGTTTGTAAACAACAAACCTGTCTATTGAGAAATGTTTATCCTTTGGGCAGGTAGAACACCTACTGGTTGACAAGAGCTATTGCATGATGCTCAAAAGAGCAATATATCAATTTCCCAAACAGGCTTTCTGTATTAGCTCAGAAGTAGACATTGCATTATTTTTTCCAATATGTTTGATCTCTAACTTTGGTTTAATCTCATTGGCTACTCTGCTTACATAGCTGCTGTTTCAGCCAATCACCTCTGTCTTTTTACAGATCTGCTGTTTAAGCCAATCATCAGCCTCTTCACCTCCATAAAAGGGGGTTCTGAGGGCCAGCAGCAGGGGCAGCAGGTGATGGAGGGTTCCAACTTTACCATCAGTTGCTCCATCCAGCCACAGTACCCAGGAGGCTCCTTCCACCTCACCTTCACTGGATCCAACACAACACACACCTACACCCTGCCAGCTGTCAATCACTCTGACAACTTCCTGTTTCCTGCAGCAAACCACACCCACCAAAGGAACGGCAGCAGTTTCAACTCAACACACAACCACACCCAGCCACCTGTCAATCATTCTGCCAACTTCCTGTTTGCCAACTTCCTGTTTCCTGAAGCAAACCACACCCACCAAGGAAATTACAGCTGTTTTTATCACATCAATGTTTTTAATCATAACTTCTCCTCTGAGAGCGAGCTCCTCTCTCTCACTGTCACAGGTAACCTGAATGAAATGAACTTTTCAAATCACAATATGAATCGCAATCAAAGAAGCACAGATAATTTAACCAATAATAAGGCATTTTACCATATTAAAAAAAGAATAATAATTTGAGAGTGCGAGTGGTCCCTTACATGATGTTTGATGATGTTCTAACACATTTCTCTCACAGCTTCTCATCTGACATCTAACATCACCAAAGTTATTATAATGCTGCTGCTGATGCTGATAATCAGTGTCCTCTATCGCTTCTGGAGGGTAATTATTCATCTTTATTTATCCTTATTTTATACAAGATCAAAGTAGTAAACACTGTTTTTATTGAAGAGAACCTGATCTGATCCAGTAAATTAAAGTTGGATGCTGCTGTGTTTCTCCAGGCCACCAGAGGGCAGAGAGCAGGAGCGGAGAACGTTGAGTTGGTTTATTATAACATCAGACGAGAGAACGTTGAGATAGTTTATTATAACGTTGCTGGTTCTGATGCTGAAGCTGCTGGACCCAGTGAAGAAGAAGAAGAATATGATGACATAGATCTACCAGATGGACCCAGAGTAGAGACAGAATACCACCAGTATGAAGACATAGATCTACCACATGGATCCAGAGTAGAGACAGAATACCACCAGTATGAAGAGGTGGATCTACAAGGAGGTTCTGAAGCTGGACCCAGTGTAGCAGCAGGAGTCCATGTGTATGAGGTGGATCATCCAGGAGACATCGCTCAAGTCTGACTTGATACTGGAGATACATTCATCTATGCTGGTGACAGTGATTAGGCCTCAAATCAGTCAAAAATAGGACTGAAACCATTGATTAACTATTGACTTAGAGGTCATGTCCACAGAGAGCGTCTTTTCAGCTGGCAGCGCCAGCCTGCCATGTATTTCTATGATAAAGACAGTCTGTCATGTATTTCTATGGTAAAGACAGTCTTTCATGTATTTCTATGGTAAAGACAGTCTGTCATTAGGGTTGCCAACATTCAGAAATGGAAAAACGGGACACATGCACGCACGCGCGCGCGTGCGTCGCCAGTGCGCGTGTGCGCGGTTTTGGGCGGATTTGGTTCTTTTTTTTTTCTTTTTTTTTGTACTTTATTTTGGTTTTAGGGTTAGGTTAGGAATATGTTATTTAATTATTTTGGGGGAGCCAGCCCCCCAAACTCCTGAAATGCATAGAAATCTATGAAATTTATATTAAAAAAGCCAGCCCCCAAACCCCTAAAATACATAGAAATTTATATTTAAAAAGCCAGCCCCCAAACCCCTAAAATACATATAAATCTATGAAATTTATATTAAAAAAGCCAGGCCCCCAAACTCCTGAAATGCATAGAAATCTATGAAATTTATATTAAAAAAGCCAGCCCCTTAAACTCCTAAAATGCATAGAAATCTATGAAATTTATATTAAAAAAGCCAGCCCCCAAACCCCTAAAATACATAGAAATTTATATTAAAAAAGCCAGCCCCCAAACCCCTAAAATACATATAAATCTATGAAATTTATATTAAAAAAGCCAGCCCCCCAAACTCCTGAAATGCATAGAAATCTATGAAATTTATATTAAAAAAGCCAGCCCCTCAAACTCCTAAAATGCATAGAAATCTATGAAATTTATATTAAAAAAGCCAGCCCCCCAAACTCCTGAAATGCATAGAAATCTATGAAATTTATATTAAAAAAGCCAGCCCCCCAAACTCCTAAAATGCATAGAAATCTATGAATTTTATATTAAAAAAGCCAGCCCCCCAAACTCCTGAAATGCATTGAAATATATGACATTTATATTAAAAAAGCCAGCCCCCCAAACTCCTGAAATGCATAGAAATATATGAAATTTATATTAAAAAAGCCAGCCCCCCAAACCTCTAAAATACATAGAAATCTATGCATTTTAGAACAGTTACTATAACAGTTGCTAACCTGCTGCTGCAGCCGCGGGGGGCGGAGGAGGACGAGAGGAGACAGCTCATTCTTTCAGAATAGCCACACAGTTTTGGGGCCAGGCACGTTGGCTGTTATGCTGTTGTAGCTCAGTCCGTGTCTAACTAACTATAAGCTAGTTAGTAGGCCTATGATATACCGTAACCTCACATGCAGCAACTTATTTTCGGTAGAGTAATGCCGATGTTAGATGCACGTGCACCTTTATTTTGTTTTGCCCGATTAAACCACAGAACCAGCGCACATTTTTCCACATAGACATTCAATGAGGAAAGTCTCACACAGGCAGACACGAGAGCACGCACACTGAGCCTGCCCTGTCAACAGACCGGCACCCCCAGGGTCCTAGCGCCCTTCTCATTCAGCACACAAACACATAGGCGGCCAAACGCACAGATTTTTATTATTATTATGCATCTTCCCTTTACCGGGACAAGTGAAGTCCCGTACGGGACGTGCCTCTTTTGGTCAAAATACGGGGCGTCCCGGCTAATACGGGACGGTTGGCAACCCTATCTGTCATGTATGTCTATGGTAAAGACAGTCTGTCATGTATTTCTATGGTAAAGACAGTATGTCATGTATTTCTATGGTAGAGACAGTCTGTCATATATTTCTATGATAAAGACAGTCTGTCATGTATTTCTATGGTAAAGACGTTCTGTCATGTATAGAATAGAATAGAATAGAATAGACTTTATTTGCCATTTGCACAAGTGCATAGGAAATTTTGGAGCTCAGCTCCCAGGGTCAGCATTTTAAAAAGAAGACAAATACAAATACAGAGAAAACATACAGTACATCCTATAATCCTACATATATCCTACCACATTACCTAAGACAAATATCAAATATAATAAATAAGCACATCATAGTCTAAAAACCGTGCAAATAGTGGTGCAATTCATCTTATCATGATCTGTCCTAATTTAGTTCATCTGCTCTGATTCAGTTCATCTGTCATATTGACTACCGTCCCTAATGTCCCCGCTACTAAGCGCACAGTGGCAGGAAAAAAGCTGTTAAAAAAGCGTGTTGTGTGGGTGGAGATGCTCTCTGGCCTGTGGTGTCTCAGGTTGTGTCCTGAGTCCCTCCACACGAACAGAGGGTGAGCAGGATGATGTTGATCCTCAAGGATGCTCTTTGCTCTCCTCCTACAGCGCTGTGTGTAGATTGTGTCCATGGCAGGGAGATCTGCTCCAATAATCCTCTCTGCAGTTTTGATGACTCGTTGGAGCGATTTCCTCTCAGCTTGGGTAGTGTTTCCATACCACACCGTGATACCGCTGGTGAGGATGCTTTCAACGAGTCCTCTGTAGGCCAGAGTGAGGGGCCGGGGACTGAGTCCGGCCTTCTTCAGCATTCTAATGAAGTACAGCCGCTGCTGGGCTTTTTTCACTGTAGCAACAGTGTTTTCAGTCCAGGTCAAATTTTTTGACACATGAAGGCCGAGAAACTTAAAGCATGTAATGTGGAATGTAATGTATGTCTATGATAAAGACAGTCTGTCATGTATTTCTATGGTAAAGACAGTCTGTCATGTATTTCTATGATAAAGACAGTCTGTCATGTATTTCTATGATAAAGACGCCCGACCATCGTGCATCAGCGCTCCTGGTGTTTTTTTGCCGTTGCACCCTGGTAGCTTCAAGCTGGAATCTTCTGGAGAGGAGCGTTGCTCTTTTGATCCTCCTGGCTGTGTCTGACAACCCGGTCATTTATGACCCGACTCTGAATCATTACCACAGCCATGAGAAGTCCATTGTTTAGCATTGTTTCAGCTAAGATAGTTGTGCTAATAACACAGATCAGGACATTCAAGCACAGCAATGGTTGATCAGTTTGTTGAACGTTGTGGGAGCATCAATAAACACTGCATGTGAGTGCTATGGACATGAAATACAAAGCTCATAGAACACTTTCAGTGGACACGGCGCTTTAGTGTTTATTGTATTGATTACTTTTTTCAATGATTGGAATAATGAAGAAGAGTGTTTTGTTAAATAAACTAAACAAAAAGTCCTTCTTACCTTGGATAGGAGGATCAAAACAAGTCAATAGCAACAAGCTGTTTGACATCGTCAGAGAACATTAGCAGTCTGCTCATCCCTCAGATGCAGGTTCCTTACTAATGAGACACCATTTAAAAGGTAAATAAAGGATTTCCAACATTAGTTTTCCAAACGTTATTGCGAAGAAGCGTTGTTACAGAAATAATCTATGAAACAGAAATCCCTAACTTTTTATTTTGTTTATATATCAAATAATCGATGCAAAATTATGAAAAAATGAAGATTTTCGGAATCGACTAAATCTGTGAATCTGATTAACCACTGAAGCCCTATTTTATACTGCATTGTACTTACATTTTAATTTCCATTTTGTATTTACACTTGTTCTTAACTTTTAAATGTTTGAGATGATTTATAAGCACTGTTTTTAGCGTATCTTAATAGTATTTAGCATGATCATTTTAATGTCAGTATATACTGTAATGCCTGTCTTTTTATAATGTTTTTATTTGATGTATTTTTTAGAAGATTAGTTATGAGCAATAAACCACAGTGTACATACTATGTTATTGTTGATGGTGATTTATAAGCACTGCTTATAGGAGAATTTTAATTCTTGTATAAATGTGATAACTCTGTGTGAGTGTTACCAGCGTTTCTCGAAAACCGCCTGACCGATCGACTTCAAACTCGACGTACGTATCACTGAGGACCCCTGGTAGTGATGTGAGGACCCCTGACTTTAACCTAGCGACTGGAAGCATATAGTATTTATGACAATGTTCATTAAGGTAATAAAATCACCAGCAGGGGTGAAACAAGGGCCCAGCATCCGGCTTTGAAATTGAGTCTATACAGGAAGAGACAGTTCATATGAATGGCCTGTAGTTTCGCTGTTTTACCCCTACTGGTGTCAGAAATATTTTTTCTCCATTCAAGTGGGTGGGTTTTTGACAAATTTAGACTTGACTTTCTTACCTTAATAAACATTGTCATAAATACTATATGCTTCCAGTCACTAGTTTAAAGTCTTCTTTCAATCATCATGATGTGTTTTGGTAAATTATGGTCCCATTTATTTTAAATTTATGATAAAGTAGGGTATGCTCTAGGAGGGGCGGGACGATTTGATTGACAAGCTACACAACCAATAGCATTCATTCCCCGCCCCCGCTCTTGATTGACAAGCTACTCAATCAATAGCATTCATTTCCGGTGTCAAAGGATATGACGCGATATAGAAAGATGGCGGATTTGAAATTGCTGAACAATTGGCTTAATTTACGGTCTGTGGAGTCGGAGGCGTTCCTCTGTCCATTCTTTTTGCTGTCTATGGGGTGAAACAGCAAGCCTACAGGCCTAATATGAACTGTTACTTCCTATATACAGCCTCAATTTACAACCCTTATGCTAGCCCCTTGCTCTGTAGCACTCTGCTAGTGCTCTGGAGTCAGTTGCACCAAACCTCACACTAAGTTCAAACGTAGCCTAGTTATAGCTTAACCCATTCAATCCGGGCACGCATCTGTGTCATTTTAGATTTCTTTGGCTATTCAAAAATAGCAGATCTACAAGCTCATAGCGCGGCTCCGAGTGCCGCGCTATGAGCTTGTAGATCTGCTATTTTTGAAAAATCATGAAAATGTGTGCAAATCTTTGAACATATATATAACTCAAATCTTTGCTTCTGGGGGTCCCTGGAACAAAAATATGTTACAAATATCTTTTTAAAAAATGTATAAATATATATTTAAAGATTTGAAAAAATGTTCACGATTTTTCTAAAAATAGCCAAATAGCCTAAATCTAAAAATGACAGATACTTTCCTGGTCTAAATGTTTTTTTTTAAAGCCATTTAAGCTATAACTAGGCTATGTTTGAACTTAGTATGAGGTGGTGCAACTGGCCTCTGGTGCGCATGCTCAAGAACTCCACTCTAGCTCCACTATAGGCTGCACTGCACTGCCATCTGTTGACCACATTAAGGTATACTAGAAGTATATTCTATTGCAGTAAGTGAACTAGATTCACATCTGTACTGTATTACACAAGGGTCAACAACAACATACTCTGATACGTGTTCAATGTAATATTCTCACAGAATATCTTTGTAACCTACAGTTATATATACTATATACTCTACTACCACCTATAGCACTTGCGTGTCTAAGTGGTCAGCCTGACCGATTTAGAGACTTTGAAGTGGATAATCTTTTCTCATGACGCTCTCAGAAGGTTCCCCTTCCATGACTTTTCCTAAATATTCGATTCAAATCATCAGTTTTTTTTTCATCTGAAACGTTTTCTAAATATGAAATTAGCCATACTCATACCATCTCTGACGTTATTTTACGTATATTTTGACCTCTCCTCACCCTCTCTCCCCCAGGCAGAGAGCTCTTCACACCTCCAGACCACCTGGAGACCATCATTGTTCTAGTTAATGGAATCATTTGCATTTCCCTGTCAGCTAGGAACCTGGCAAAGCAAAATCTCTTCTCTAGGCCTAATAATAATAATGAAATAAAAATGACAACTGTGTTGTCCCCATAAATCTAACCTCTAAATGTTGTATTTCATCTGAGCAATGGGCGCTGCTGCCCAGCCTGCATGCGTGCGTATTTGGCTCAAAACGAAGTCGGACACTATAGCTAGTGTTGCCATGTCTGCTTATGTATACAGGTCATGTGGCCTATTAGTTTTGGGTGTACTGCGACGGGGCCGCAACGGGACGGACGGGGACGGGGGGGGGTTGACCGCAACGGGATGAGCGGGGGACGGGGGACGGGACGAGACACACAATAACCCCACATTTGCAAGACCACTTTGGTAGAGATTTGGGTTGTGTAGTTACCTTGCCATCATGATGTAACTCCAAAGGTGGACAAGAAATAAAAAATAATTTCTCCATTGACTAGAAATTGATAATTTAAAATATGCTCTTTATTTATTTTTTACTAAATTTTTTATCCCGCGATTTTTGTAACCCATTTTTTTTCACCCGGTGCCAATTTCCTAAGTGATCCTGGGCGCTACACCAGCCCTATACCAGCACTACACCAGTCCCCCACAGTAGGGAGGCCAGGGCCGAGCTCATGCTTCCTTCAGGCATGAGAGCCAACTGACCTTCTTGTCACCCGACAGGGGGGAGTTTCCCTGGTTGGACGTAGCGCGTGGAAGGAACACGTTATTCCAACCAGTTCCCTTCCCCTCCATCAGGCGCCCCGGCTGTCATGGGGGAGGCGGTATAGCGACCAGGATTACTACATGTTTTTGTGAGGGTATTAACTACCCTAGGAGACACGGGGAGAACATGCAAACTCCACACAGAGTAGGCCCTTTCGCCAACCCCACCTAGGGTATGGGCGCTGATGACGCGGAGGAGAAGACACGCCCCTAGCGCCCACAGCGTCCCCGGCGGGAATCGAACCCAGGACCTTCTAGCTGTGAGGCGACAGCGCTACCGACTGCGCCACCGTGCCTTCGAAAAAATATGCTCCTTATTGACTTACAAAGAGGCTCCTTTAAACCCGTAACTAATCATTTTTATATATATATATATATATATATATATATATATATATATATATATATATATATATATATATATATATGTGTATATGTATGTGTTAGACATTTTTTATAATATTAAAAAAAAATTGGTAGCCTAATATATTATCAAACATCTAACAACAATATGAACTATAGTGTTAACAGAGTGACAATGACATATCACATGAGTCATTGTGAAACAATTATGATTCATGGTCACACACTATTTCAGTAATATAATTACATTGATTATATCTTATTGTATTGATTTCATTTTATTTGAATGCAGGGTCATTCAAATGAGTCCATATACAAACACATGTGTATGTGTTGAATTAACTGTGGAAAAACTTGAAGAACAAAGACACTGGATTAAGTAAGCTTGGCCTGCTCCTGACCAGGCTAACTTCACAGCTAAATTGCCATGGTAACTAAGCTAGGCTTGCTTCAATTCTCTTTTGAGGAATCGGATAAGGCTTAACTTAGCCAGGGTGAACTGGCTAAACTAATCTTCAAGATAATTCACCTTTTGAGGAACCGACTCAGCTCTAATCCTGGCTAAATTAAGCCAGGATAGGTGGTAAAGCCAGGCTTTAGCTCTAATTCACCTTTTGAGGAACAGGCCCCTGGCTGATTATTTCTCTCGCAAATTTGGCAACACTGCACGTTGCAGTAACTTTCACTTTCACATATGCTGCGCAAACAGATCTGATCTACAAGCATACAACGCGTAACGCAGCGACAGTTTTTTTTTGCTTGGAGATCTGATATTTTGGGCAGCAGTAAGTAAATGTGTGAAACATACCGATGTGTGTTCACTTGTTGCGCTTGTGTTCGCTTGTTGAGATAGAAGGGGGAGTTGCGGAGATGCTTAGGCAACTAATGTGAATATTATTAATACAATAATAAGAGATATCAATGTGTTTTGGAGACAGTCACATAATTAGACAGAGGCTACAGTGGTTATGACGGCCATGTCTGCTCTCGGACATGTCTCCTTGTGAGGTTTCCCATTGTGCCTAATTCAAGCTCACCGCTACTATGTATACGTTGTATACGTTTGTCATAAAGATTTTACATATGATCTCAGTTACCATTCCAAACACATTCACGTTCCCAGTTTTAGCCTATTTTATATTTGTTCTGCCTGCCTGTAACTTAAACCAAATTAAACTATAGCCAACATGTGAGCTTTGAGTGAAATGCTAATCGATATCTAAAAGACAAAATATCCCCCGCTGTGCCCCGCTGTGCGGGGGAGAAGGTGTCAGATCGTCTGGATCTCAGAGGGGAGAGAGTGACCAATGGAATAGCAGGGGAAAAAAACGGTCATTTTGATCTGAAGTCAGTCTGAGTTGGTAGATGGTCTTACTGCAGTCATGGGAGTGCTAGTGGCTGGTTGGTACAACGCACTGAAGGGGTGTGTCCCCAGGCAGTGGTGGAAGAAGTACTCAGATATTTTACTTAAGTAAAAGTACGATACCTCAAATATTCAAAAATCACCAATACTATTTCAGAAGGCTCTCCATTTCTGTTTATTAGCAAAATGTGAAGGCTGATTCAAGACATTAGAACAATTGGAACCACATGTGGTTCGTTTGGACTCTTAACTGACTCAACCAACGATGATAACGACCAATGTGTTATTATTAGTGCAAACTATAGGATCATAGAATACAGAGAGACAGTGTAGTGTCTCAGTAAACTATAGGATCATAGAATACAGAGAGACAGTGTAGTGTCTCAGTAAACTATAGGATCATAGAATACAGAGACAGTGTAGTGTCTCAGTAAACTATAGGATCATAGAATACAGAGACAGTGTAGTGTCTCAGTAAACTATAGGATCATAGAATACAGAGAGACAGTGTAGTGTCTCAGTAAACTAGGATCACATGTAAACTATGAACCTAGCATCAGTCTAAACAGTATAATATCAACAAATAAATAATCTGTACTGCCAGGTCAACAAATTAACCTGGCATCTATCCAAATAAAATGATATCTAAACTATCTCTCTCCGTCCTCGGCCAAAATACATACAGTATTCATTTGGGGGTCCTTGACATGAAAACATTAAGTGATCCACTGTACTTTACTAATTTAGATGAAATGTCACGGTGGAATGTGATCCTGGCAGTTTTGTGCTGAGATTTGGGTTCTTCAGGGACCATGTGATGAGATGTCAGGAGACCCATCATAAACCTCTCACTCCGCTGTAGAGTACAGAGGTCCTGACGTCACTCGTTCATCCCCTGGTTCGTAAAGTAATTTCTCTATGGAGAATAACATTGGGTCATCTTAGAAACGTCTCATATAAGAATTGTGGTCCAAAAATAAACAAACTGTCTCTGAGATATTGTCAGGGAGGCTCTGTATCGTTTATGATAGTCAGTCACTTACATTTTATACAGTCTGTTTCTGGCGAAAATGTAACTAATTCGGCGGAAGTAACGTTATCGTTTTCTCACTGTCAGTTGATGCTTCATATCCATCATAAGAGTCAAACCGCCGGGATCATTTGTTTATTTTTGGAACACAGTTCTTATTTGACGCGATACTAAATACGTCTATGGGAATTCAGAACGGGGGTGGAAAACCGCGAACCAGGTAGGATGTGTAAATTACGTCAGACTTTGGTGCTCTATACAGCTCCGAGATGAGGTTCCACTGCGAGCTCTACCGGAATCGGTGGAACGGCCGCAAAGGGTCCGTGGATTACCTTTTTCACCACATCGTATCCAAACACTAATGGTAGTTTCCAAACTGTACCGATGTTTGAGGATGTTCCGGAACCCTAACTTTTTGGACCGGCACGAAACAACCGTTTAAATCTCTTATTTAGTCATCTTGTGGCTGTGTTTTCCCATTGTAGCCGAACCGGGAGCAGCACTGGCACCGGACGTAGGGGGGTTTTCCGGGTTGAATGGGAAACATGGCCACAGGCTGACTAAATAAGCGATAAGCCCCCCAAGGAACCAAGCTCATCTCGGAGCTGTATAGCGGAGTGAGAGGTTTGTAGATGTCAGGAGACCACATGAACCTTCATAACATCGGAGGAAGGTGACCGAACAGCTGTCCAACACCTGAGCTGTATACTGTAGGAAAATACTAGGAAAAAGAGGCTGATTTTGTGCAAAAGAAAAAACAAAAAGTCATTTATTTAAACATCGTCAGTATACATTTTGCGTGTGGAAATAAACTACGCAACAAGCAAATAAGCAAAAAAAAACTAAAAACAAATAAATGTATCCGAAAAAGAAAGGATATACAATCAAATCTACTGTATTTAGTAAATGACACGGAATGTTATTATTAAACATTCATGTTTCTATTATTTAACAGCACATTCATCAACAAACTAAAATCCTATAATTCTTGCAAGTAAAATAAGCAAAGTTTCAAAATCATAGTTGATACAACATTACTGCACAATCGCTAACGTTATTCTGTTGACGGAATAGAAAGTCTAAACCCCCACAGTCAGCCTTTTATATATATATATATATATATATATATATATATATATATATATATATATATATATATATATATATATATATGATGTATAGAAAGTCTAAACCCCCAAAGTCAGCCTTTTTAATTCAAGTTCATACAAACTCCGTCACCTTATCGGTGCTCAGACATCATACCGGTTTCATAAAACAGAAGAAGGAAAACGTTGTTCTCTGCTAATAATAATAATAATAATAACCGCAAGAAGACCACAGGTCTCTCTCTCTGGGTTATGGGAAAAAACTAGCAACAAACTACAAAAAAATCAGCATTATAGCAACTAAGACAACCTGGAGGCTAAAACACAGCTGCCTTATCGGAAAAAGCCCCAAACAGATAAAAGAGATTAGGCTCCATGCACAGCCGCCATATTGGAAAGACATTGGGCCTCTTCCTTACTTCCTTCACAGTAACAGGGTCTTATCTTATACTAATGAAGGCTCTGTTCCATTTAGTGTAGCACATACACCATAGCTCTGAGAGTGTACAAATGGAACCAAATGGAACCGCAAGGGCCCATTTGGAACCCCTCAAGGAACCATGAGGGTCCCTGGACCACACTTTGAGACCCACTGGTGTAGCAGAGAGTTTCCAGTGAGCCGACATGCACAATGTCAGCACCTCTGTTTGACCAGAATGGAAAAGAGAGTATAATTTGTAACAAGGAAGTAAGGAAGAGGCCCAATTTCATTCCAATATGGCCGCTGGTGCATAGAGACTATTATTAAACAAATGTAAACAAAGGCGATACGCTATACAATTAAAAATCCAGTCCTTTCATCACTCTGCCTCTTATCAGCAAAGCTGAGAATACAAAAAACATTTTGCAACTTTTATTAATCGGACTTTTGCACCAAAATGGCAAAAGTGTGTCTAGTTTGTGCTGCTGGCGGTCGGCGCCTCCTTTCACCACATGTAGGAGCTCGCTACGCGTGGTGTCCAAGGGTGACGGTCTTCCTTCACCACATGTAATAGCTAGCTACGCGTGGTGTCAACGGGCGACGGTCTTCCTTCACCACATGTAGTAGCTAGCTATGTGTGGTGTCAACAGGCGACGGTCTTCCTTCACCACATGTAGTAGCTACGCGTGGTGTCAACGGGTGACGGTTTGCCCTCCGCACAGCCACCGCCATCTTTGTCCTTCTCGCCGTCGCCGTCCCACAGGCTGATGAGCGGTGGGTACAGCTTGTTGAGCGGGATGGACGAGGTCTTCTGCATGTACTTCTTCAGGGAGTGGTGGTAGTTCTTCCTCTTCCAGCGGCGAGCCGCGCAGACGCCGACGGTGGCCAGGCTGACGAACGCCAGCACAGTGGCCATGACGGCCACCACCGCGGCGCTGGGGTGCCGCCGCTGCCGCTCCGACGCGGCGTCCGACAGGGCGAAGGCGGCGCCGCGCGTGGTCACGTTGACGCACGACTTGTGCGTCTGCAGGTGGGCGTTGGACACGCTCAGGCACACCTCGTACTCGGTGGCAGGCTGCAGGTGCGTCAGGTTGTACTCGTGCACGTCGACGGGAACGCGCGCTGTGTACGTGATGTGGGGGTTGTCGATCTTCATGGTGGCCGACGCCCACTTGAGGTTGGAGGTCATGACGTTGGAGTTGACCTTCCAGGAGACCAGGACGGAGTGGGCGGCGGTCTGCTTCACGTAGATCTTCATCACCTCGCCACTGCCCAGCAGCGTGCCGTTGACGCGCACGGTGGAGACGCGCGTGTCGGCGCCCTCCGTGTTCTGAGCCACGCAGGTGTAGCGGCCCGAGTCCTCCACCTGTAGGGGGGGGGGGGGGGGGGGTTAATGATTAATTGTCGTATAAATCATTGAACTTAACGGTTTAATTGCGTATTTGCCTTCGAACACTGGATCATATGAATACAAATTTAATTTCTCTTTGGCTTTTATGCTTTGTACACAAACATTTCACATCAGGGCAGGTATGACAAATAACTATAAATAAATATACAAAGAAGTGACTGACACTGACCGGTAACAATAATCATAATAAATAATGCAGTGTCTCTGGCCAAAACAGGCCTAATATATTTAAGAATTTAATACTTTTAAAGAGTTTTCCAAAATTGCTTTGCGACACATTGTGAGCTATTTTTCAACGCGGACGAATGGAACCGATTCTGACGATTATGCAACATTAATCCAGATTATCTCAAACCAGGGCCGCCCGAACCTCTAGAGTTCGGGCGGCCCTCACACCTACAGTATGGCGTACCGCCAATCCGACCGATATTTCTGAGTCATAGAGTCAGGGGCTTTGTGAGAGTACCCGTTAGTGCCCATATATGGAGATCTCTGTATGTGTCAGTCCTTGTCCCTTTTATGCCCATACAGCATGGAGATCCCTGATGTCAGTAGTATATGCCCATACCCTGTATATTGGCATGCCCACCTATGGGCTTAGCGGTCGGACAACCGGATCTCATTATGCCTATATATGGGTATATCGGATTTGTTTATGGTTATGTCTGAGTCATAGTGACATGCCTATATATGGGCCTATCAGGTTTGTTTATGGTTCCCTCCCATTAGCCAATTTTAACACATTGAAGTTTTTTTTTGAAAATTCCACAAGAGGGCGCTCTAACGCAACTTCAGAATGTTCCCTCGACTCTGCTAGAAGGAATTCGGCGGATGTGACGTCGAATTCCGAAACCAGACATTATCAACGGGCGATCGCTCCAAAACGTCCGATCGTGGAAGAAATGTTTTTGTTCCAGTGGATAGACGGGACCCTCCCCCACCCTCCGGACACTTTTTGTTTACATCCGGGTCCACGTTGTGGCTTCTGTGGCGCATCAAAGATCGTCAAAACACGGTAAAAAAACACTAGAACTCTGAGGATGACTTGGATGCGTATTACCTTGCACTCAATGTGTTAATAAAGGATAATTGTGACCAGGCCATTATGTACGTTAATAATAGTGACAGGCGGGCCCACTGTACCTGCATGTGGTTCAGCCTCAGGGTGCCCTCGCTGCTCAGGTGGTAGCGCTCGGACACGGTGTCCACGGTGATCTTGGCGCCCAGAGGGGAGACCCAGTAGATCTCGGGCTCGGGTTCCGCCACGGCGCGGCAGTCCAGGCTGACGCTCATGCCCAGCTCCAGGCTCAGGTGTGCGGGGAAGGTGTCGTGGGAGATGAGGGGCAGGCACTGTTCCGGGGCGTCCGGCAGCGGCCGCAGCTCCCTGAGGCGCCGGCCCCGGAGCTCGGGCGGCGAGGCGCACAGCATGGCCAGGGGCTCCATGAAGCGCACGGCCGTGCTGTGGTTGGAGCACATCCACTGGGTGACGCAGTCGCAGCGCAGCGGGTTGCTGTGCAGGCTGATCTCGCGCAGGTTGGGCAGGACCTAAATGAGTACATTTACACGGTCAAAGCAGGTTGATATAAGTCTGTTGCAGCAATGGGAAGAAGTCTGTCCGTTATCAGGAGATGTACCAAATACATACCACAACAATGCATTCCCCAAATTGTGCAAACACTAGCCCTCACACATTTGGATTATTGTCCAACGGTTTGGTCTAGTGCTGCCAAAAAAGATTTAGTAAAATTACAACTGGTCCAAAATAGAGCTGCACGAATTGCTCTGTACTGTACAAAAATAAACAACAAACACCAAAAGAATGCATGGTGTTTTGGGATGGCCTTTGGTGGAGGACAGACTTCATATTTCCCTGCTGTCTTTTGTCAGAGGCATTATTTCATCCAGGGTCCCGGCTGTCCTGTATGGCCGGCTGAAGTTTAGCTCAGATGAAAACACCTACAACATCATCACAAGGTTTCTTTACGCTTCCCATTTCAAACACTAATTCAATGCAACACACAGTAATGTATAGAGCAATGAAAGAGCTGCAAAGTATTCCATCACAACTCATACATTTTTTTGATACAGTCATGTAAAATGTTTTCATGTTATGTTATGTAATGTAATGTAATTTATTTCTGCGTGGGCCCCAAGAGTAGCTGCTGCTAAGGTAGTAGCTAATGGGGATCCAAATAAACAAACAAACAAACCTCCACGGTGCGCTGGTACAGGGAGCTGAGCGCATTGTTGTTCAGCATCAGGCTCTCCAGGGATCTCCAAGATCATATGAACCTCCCCTGGTTGAGTTGAGTAGTATACCTGTTGGAGTTGAGGTGGAGGCGCAGCAGGCTGTGGAGGCCCGTGAGCTGCCGGAGAGGTCTCTCAGGCAGTGGTCCGGCAGCGTGGTGATCCGGTTCTCCTCCAGGTGTAAGGTGGTCAGCTGGTCCATGCCGTTGAGGCCCGCGGCCGCCACGGTGCTGAAGTTGTTCTGGGACAGGTCCAGCTCCGTCAGGTTGACCAGGACCTGCAGCTCTCCGCTGGTGTGAGAGATCAGGTTGCTCTGCAGCAGCAGCACCTGTAAGAGGGTCAAGATCCATAATGATACATGTTCAGACATCCCATTTCCATATATATGTTTTAAATATTCCACATATATGTTTAACATATGGTTGCGTGGCGCTGTTCCGACGCCCCGCGGGTCCGACAGCCGGAATCTGGGCTCAAAACGGCTGAAAAAAGAGCAGATCCACAAGCCTGTAAAAGGCTGTTGTCTTGGGGCGCAATACCGCCGGCGTCCACAAGGCGGCGCCGTCCCCGGTCCCTGGTCCCCATCGGGGGTCCATGGACCACCTCCTACCCAGGGACGGTGGCTCCCGGGGCGGGTAGAGCGGGCGAGTGTGCACCCGGCACTGTGTTGTGAGGGACTGGGCTCCCTGGCCCCTGGCCTGTGTGGAAGGGAGAGCCAGGGAGAAGGGCCGACTGGTGCCATCTCGTAGGTAGGGACCATGCCCAGGAAGAGGCCTCGTCCTGGGGGTGCCCGAGCGGGGCGCCCGGGTGGTGGTGGCCGTGGGTCCCTCTCCCCGCTCCCCGCGAGGGGGGAGAGAACCATGAAATCGGAGGCCTCTTGCCAGCGGGCTTATGGGAAGAGAGAGGCCTCCGCTCGGGCACGGCCGGGCGGACAGTCGCCCTGGAGGTCCTGGTGGAGCCCACGAGGATCTGGGCTCTGCCCTGGCCCCCTCCTTTGAAATTCTCTCCCGGGAGTATCGCCAACTTTTCCCAGACCGGATATAAGGACCAGCGTGCGGACGCTGGGACCACGGACGGCAGGCCTGCCCGAATGCAGGGCCCGCCGTCGGCCACGGTGGCCACTCACGGGAACCATGCCGCCCGCAAGGGCCGTGGAACCCGCTGCTTTTCCCTGACCGATAGGCACTCGTAGCCGCCTCTTGCAAGAGCCCCGCCGTCACCTCGTGTGCTTCGGTGGACGCTGCTTGCAGCCTGCGGGCCCGACCAGGCGCGGAGGGACCACGTGCGGAGAGGCCTCGGTGGCCTGTCCACCGCACTCCTCCGCGGCCGACCCCGGCCGAGCGAGACCGAGACGCACCGTCTGCCCTAGTTGCCTTGCCACGGACCGCCTGAGGGCCCCCGCTGCCGGCCTCGCCTCGAGCCCCGTCACGGGGCTCGGCGAGGAGATCCGCACGCCGCGGGGGCGCAAAGGCGCGCTCCGGAGACTCCGTTTCTCAAACCCTGCTTGCGTCGCGTACTCCGGCGACCGACCAAACAGCTGCGTAACGGGCCACGGGCACCAATCCCCTGTAACATGCTTTCGTCCGGCTGAGGGGCAACGGAAGAAGTGGTGACCGACGCAGTGCGCGCCTCCGGGAGACACCACACCGCCGCCCTCCTCACGGGGGGCCTGGGCGGTCTCCGCGGACCGGCAACCCCACGGCGCGCGCCTCAGCTGGGCGCGACGTCCGCGGCGGAACAGGAGGCCTACCTGGTTGATCCTGCCAGTAGCATATGCTTGTCTTAAAGGGCGCAGCAGACTTGTGTGAGTTGGGCGTGCAGGCACTGCCAAGTGTCCACGCCGGGACAGTACCTTGAATGGGTGCAGACCACATAGTGTGTGGGGCACGCAGGAGTCGAGTAAACCAGAGCCCCCGACCCGCAAGTCAAGTTACCTTGATGGTGTCGGGGGTGGGGGAGCCTGACATGAACCTGCGAGCAGCTACGTATCTATGCTGGTCGTGCTGCCCTGCGGCCCGGTTGTCCCGTATCTCGGCAGTGGCTGCGCCCGGGTTAATTCGAACGAGATTCCCATTGTCTTGCCACGTACCGCTCGAGGGCTACCGCGGCCGGCCTCGCCTCGAGCCCCATCACGGGGCTCGGCGAGGAGATCCGCACGCCGCGGGGATCGCCCGAGTTAATCGAACGAGATTCCCACTGTCCTCTACCCAGCGAAACCTTTAGCCAAGAGAAATGACATCGGCTCAAGCCGTAGAGTGAAGAAGACAGTCCTCAGCGAGGAAATAAGACCCTGCTAATGGGCATGAAAACTCTTGCGGCAGCGCTTGTACCACCAGGTGCCTGCGGTCCATAGGCCGCGGGACCCCCCGACTTATCGCCCATCGAGGGGTGCTTAAGAGTAGGTCCGCGGGACCGGCCGGTGAGCCGGGTCCAACGCGCTAAGTCCATAATAGTCCCATGGGCGCTCGTCGCCGTTTGTACCACCAGGTCCACGCGGTGCTTTGGCCGCGGCCTGCCACTTCACTTAACGCCCGCCGAGGGGTGCTTAAGAGTGGGAGACACCGCCTGGAGAGCCGGGTGTCCCCCGGAGGCGTGGGTCCCCCGGACTGGAGCGAGTACCCAGCTTTGAGGCTCCCTGGGCCGGGTCGAGGCCTCCCAGGGACGGCTGTCGGACTAGCGGGCTGTCGGAGCTGCGAGGCGTCGGAACAGCGCCACGCACCCGCCGGTCAGAGCCGAGATCAACGTGTTGTTTGAGACATTTGGACGCTGTTTGTCCAAGATAAACTGTCACACCATCAGCTTGCCATGTTCTCGCTCAACCTACGAGCGAGGCTCCTCAGGGCCAGATGTCATCGTCAGAGCTGATAACTTCATTTGTGTATAACTATTGTGGTCATTGACTGTTTAGTCAGAGAGATATTTTGCTGTACGTGCCTCGTGTATTGATTCTTTCTCTTAATACAATGTCAACTTTTTAATTTGAGAACTAGCCTGTCTCTGTCTTTGATTTCGTCTTTTTTCTCCTCCTTTTTACACTGGGTTTTCAGCTGTTTAACTACAAATAGTTTTAATTAACATTTAGGAGTTTAGGCCAGGGGTAGGCTGAGTGGTAGACATTGCTCTTGTCCTTATGTTTTTATTTATGTATTTAGTTTATTTGTGTCATGTCAAATGTGTGTACTGTATATGTGCTGCATACATGGCTGCTGGGTCGCAAAAGCAAATTTAGTGTGAACTGACAATAAAGTATTATCGTATCGTATCGATCTACAAGCTCACAACATGCCGTGATCTGTTGTGAGCTTGTAGCTTTGTTTCCCAAAAAACAATTTTGATATTTTTTTAATATAAGTGGCTTGTTTTAAAATGTGTAGTGCAGTGGAATAGAGTAGACTATGGCACATCAAGAGTCCATAGCACTGTATACATTTGGGGCTAGGCCTATGTATGTGTTTCTGGTAATATTATTGATCGCTTGTTTTGCATGTCCGTGGCAAAAATAAAATATTGATGGAAATGTCCATCACAAGCTGGCATGGTGATGACCCCTGCCGGCAACACTGACGACAGTAGTTAATATTCATTAAGTGAGCATCGGTTCTCAGCAGCTTATATAGACCATATTCACACCTCTCCTACTGCAAATGCACAAAAAGTAAGTAAAGTGAGCTTGTAGATACGTTTTTCTTAAAGTGTCCTGTCACTGATTGCGTGGCATAACATACAGCAAGGCCCACCTATGTGTAGCAGGTATATAAATATACAGGAATGCATTCCACCAATAATCCCTCACGTTTTATTTTATTGTTCAAATATTATTTATTGTCACTTTTATTTTAGTATGTTTACTTCAAAAGACCGTTTTGGGAGCTAATGCTTTTATTTTGAAGTATTCACTTCCTGCAGTGACGTCTTCTACCTGCGTTGCACCCTCTCTCACTCAGTTGTTTGTATGGCAGACTGAGGTGAGGAGAGTTTGTCATGTGCTCTTTGTAGATTTCTGTTCTAAAAGCTGTTTACAGTGTTTATATAATCTTAAACTGTGAAACAAGGTTATAATATCATTCCATGGTGCTAATGTGTTGCTGTGTAGTTGTTTTGCAAAGGTTTGAGTGTTTTAGAGAACTTTTTGTTAAAGTGTACTGTTTAGCAGCACTTGTGAGGACTCACACACACAGCACCTGCAGCATGTTTAATGGCGTCTTTTCCCCACCACAGACTGGTGTGTTGCAGACGTCCATGTGTACTAATGCTGCTGCATTATCCTTGTGTTTATTTCATGCAGGTATGTTTGTTGCTCCCATGTTTTTGGTCTATTGTGTTTTGTACTATGTGTTTATTTTATTGTTTTGTTTACATGTCTAAAAAATACTAATTAACCGGTGGTGTATTAATTTCAAGTGTAATTGTAATTGTGTATTGTGTATTGTGATCTATTGTGACAGATTTGATATCTGAATGTTTTATAAGTACTAGTCTCCAGGGGCGGCTGGTATCAATGGGCTAGTGGGGCTAAGCCCCCCCTATATTATTGGAAAAAAAAAAAAAAAAAAAAAGTTTAATTTTTTTTTATTTTTTTTTTGTATTAAAAAATATTATTAAAATGTTATTAAATGTTAATACATGTTATGATTTTTTTTTAGAATAGATTATTTTACATGCTGGTGGAACCTAGCGCAGCAACAGCATCAAATCGTTACAAGGAAAACACTAAATATGTCAAAATGGGCTGATTTCTTTTAGCCCAAATCAGCTTCCATTCGCTTTCATTGAGTTGAGTGATTGACAGCTGACATGACACGCCTGCTTGATTTACTCACCATTGGGGCTAACTTTTCTTAGCCCCCAAGCTCCGCCCTCACTGGCTTTTGACCAATGAAGGTGTACCTGCGTTTTTGTTCTGGGAAGGGGTGTGTGTGTGTGTGTGTGTGTGTGTGTGTGTGTGTGTGTGTGTGTGTGTGTGTGTGTGTGTGTGTGTGTGTGTGTGTGTGTGTGTGTGTGTGTGTGTGTGTGTGTGTGTGTGTGTGTGTGTGTGTGTGTGTGTGTGAGAATTCAACTGCCCCTAGCGATCTAACGGTAAGGCTGGCGGACATGACAGTGGATGTGTTGGATGCAGCTCAAAGTGAACTTTACTCAGGTATCTAGTTTGTTGCCGTACGACCTTCCTAGACCGAGTTAGAAAAACGGGCGACAATGGCCAAAACTCAATCGAAAATCCGCGATCGAAAATCGGCAAAAGTGGCCGTTTTCAATATGTTTTGGCCATTATCTCTGGAACGGAAGGTCCAATCTGCTCAGTTCAAAGCTTGTTTAATGCGTGACTTTGAGGACATTAAGCTCATAGCAACACCTTTACGGGGTTTTGGGGTTTTTGGGCCTAAAAGTATGGTAATTGTTCGGACCGGCCCAGTAGGGCCCAGTTAGGGCCAGGCCTTAATTTTCAGGCCCGTGGAGAACTCTTAGAGAGAGACACAGACAGACAGACAGACAGACTGTCTGTCTGTCTGTCTGTCTGTCTGTCTGTCTGTCTGTCTGTCTGTCTGTCTGACTGACTTCCACAGTATGATTTTATTTTTTTGATATCTGACAGTAAAGTGACCATTTTTTTAAAGACCTTTTTAATACAAAAAGAAGAAATGAAATATAAAATAGCATTACTGCATGAAAAGTAATCAACAAACAATACTATAGGAAATTGTAATTTGTGAAAATAGCTGATCTACAAGCTCACAACACATCATATCTCGGCATGTTGGGAGTTGTAGATCGGCTATTTTTACTCTTATAGTGTGACACTCTTGTATGATGAAGTAGGGCAGTGGTTCCCATACTTTTTAATTTCATGGACCCCCAGTTTAATAAGCATTAGGCCACGGACCCCCATGTGATACCTCAATGCTATCTCTGGGACCCCAATCTATACTAAGAAATCCTAACTCTGAGAGTGTACAAATGGAACACTCTCATAGTTAAAGTCATGTAACTCCTCAAGGACCCCTGGGGGTCCCCGGACCCCAGTTTGAGAACCGCTGAAGTAAGGCATTCATTTATGAAAAAACATAAAGTTGAAATATGGAAATACAAGGTTTCGGCCTGACAGCGAAGATATATATATGATTTAATCATTTGCATTTATCCATCAAAACATTATGTTTATTTGTATTTATTCATTTCCTTCACTTGCTGACGTGCTGCTGCGCAACAGGGAAGATATCCGCCAGGCCAGGTGGCCCTACCCAGGCCCATGAAATTCATAGGCAGTCTACAGTAGCCAATTAGAATGAAATCTGCTAAAACTGACTCATACACTAATACAGAACCATATATAGGCAAAATATTGTCTCTGACTCTCTGTCGGTTGGGAAAACTGTTTACCTTTTATGATAAAACAATTTCTAATGGTGAAAAAAGCCAATCTACGAGCTATAATTATTAAAAATTAAGAAATACTATATATTTTAAATAGTGAAAAATACAGAAAATAGGGGAAAATACAGAAAATCTCTAATCTGTGATTCTAATGTGATTAATGTGACCCCTACAGTCAGTGAAGTCCAGGGCTGAATGTGACAAATATTGAGACGAATAGGCTATAACCCAATACATAATTTTATGAAATAAATGGGTTATATTTTACAGATACAGTAGTTACACTATTCTTGTACTATATTACAATTAAATCATCCTTAACCTTCAAGTTAAATTCATTATTTCCGTGGACTTAAAAAAATCTTCGTTTTATTTGATGGCCTTCTTTTTGATTGGCCTTTATTACAGGCCCTACCAGCCTGTAGGGGGAGGTAGAGAGTCACATTATAATACCAGCCTGTAGGGGGAGGTAGAGAGTAACATATTATAATACCAGCCTGTAAGGGGAGGTAGAGAGTAAAATTATAATACCAGCCTGTAGGGGGAGGTAGAGAGTAACATTATAATACCAGCCTGTAAGGGGAGGTAGAGTGTAACATTATAATACCAGCCTGTAGGGGGAGGTAGAGAGTCACATTATAATACCAGCCTGTAGGGGGAGGTAGAGAGTAACATATTATAATACCAGCCTGTAGGGGGAGGTAGAGAGTAACATAGTATAATACCAGTCTGTAGGGGGAGGTAGAGAGTAACATATTATAATACCAGCCTGTAGAGGGAGGTAGAGAGTAACATATTATAATACCAGCCTGTAGGGGGAGATAGAGAGTAACATATTATAATACCAGCCTGTAGAGGGAGGTAGAGAGTAACATATTATAATACCAGCCTGTAGGGGGAGGTAGAGAGTAACATATTATAATACCAGCCTGTAGGGGGAGGTAGAGAGTAACATATTATAATACCAGCCTGTAGGGGGAGGTAGAGAGTAACATAGTATAATACCAGTCTGTAGGGGGAGGTAGAGAGTAACATATTATAATACCAGCCTGTAGAGGGAGGTAGAGAGTAACATATTATAATACCAGCCTGTAGGGGGAGGTAGAGAGTAACATATTATAATACCAGCCTGTAGGGGGAGGTAGAGAGTAACATATTATAATACCAGCCTGTAGGGGGAGGTAGAGAGTAACATATTATAATACCTTTGCTCTAAGTGAAACCTGTGTCCAAACCCAATGTTGAATAAATGTGACTAACAATAGCATAATGTAGTCGTGTTTTTCATCAGAATTAATGAATAAATGCAATTATTAACACTATATAAGCATGAGGGGGCCGACAGGGAGAGCAGCTGGCATGGGGGTGAAGACATCAGTCTTAATGTTAAATTCCTCTAAATCAGCGTTAAAAAGGGCCCATTTAAATTTTTGGGCCCCCAAAAAAAAATTTCGCCGCCAGCCGGCGGCCGAACGCATTAAGACAGTTTAAGTCTCACTCTTCGAAATTTCTGAACGTTGGCAGCCCTGATATCAATGCTCAAATGCATGATATCATGCTCAAATGCTCTCAGGCAGGATGCCATATGTGCCATCACTAGTTGATGTGTGATTTGTATACTTTTGTCTATGCTTTTGTCAAATAAAAGTATATTTTCCTAAATCTGGATGTGTAAACTATACAGATTATTACTGTGCACATGTACTATATAAGATAGCATGTTTGAGCATCAATATGCATTTTGAGAACCCCAAAAAAAATCTGAAGCGCGCACGCTTAGCCCTCCCACCCAAAGTTCCCACCAGCCGCCACTGCTAGTCTCTCAGTTGTTTGTATGGCAGACTGAGACTGGTGTGTTGCAGACGTCCATGTGTACTAATGCTGCTGCATTATTCCCTGTGTTTATTTCATGCAGAGAAATAAATACGCCACAGTTTCGGCTAAAGACAACAACCGAATCTCCTTGTCCATCAAACACGCACAACACAACGCAGAGTCGTAGCAAGGGTCTGCTGAGAAGTAGGCCCAGACCGGCTACATTGGTGCCGTGACCCGTTCGACATCGTGGATCAACACCAGCTTGGTCACCGGAGGTTGTCGGACGTCAAAACAACAACAAAAAAGAGGTTCCCTTATGAAGGTTATATTGAAGTGACTTTGTCACAGTTACTAGGACATTGTGTTCTTTCTGAAAAAAATGGTGTGTCAAGTGAAAGAAAAAGACATTGAAAAAAATGTCCATTGTTTATTGTGAATCAGTATTTTCTGTTTTTGTTGACATTAACTAAGTTTTTTTGGAAAAAAAAGAGAGATGGATTTCAATGTTGTAAAGGGGAAAGCTGTTCATACTGTTTCTGGTTTTGGGAGGGGGGCGCAACTTCGTGGTTTGGAATTATTTAACTCTCCAGTTGCTGGTTTGGGGAGGGGTGCACTGCTGTTTAACTCTTTTGGGAGGGGGGCACAGCTGTTTAATTCTTCAGTTGCAAGTCCAGGCGACATGATGTCGCCAGCGCCCAGCTACACCCGCCCAGTTATTGTTCCAGACAATGTAGGTTCCCCAGTTCTCACCTCCACCCGTCTACCTAGCCACCCGTCCCTTACCGACAGACCTACCTTTTCACTTTCGGCCATCCCAGACAGGAGTGACCCAGTTTTGAGTGATCTCATCGCACACATCGCCCAGCAAGTGGGACAGTCTATATCAGCTCAGTTAAAGGAAGAGAGTCAAGCGAATGAAGGCAGTCAAGCACGGGTTCAGAACTCAGGTGCAGGCCAGTCGCACGTTGACTCCACACTTAACCTGACTGGTGTGAAGTTAGTCATGCAGTCCGATGTGAGAGAGCCTCCTGTGTACAGAGGAGATGGGTCTGACAAGCTCTCAGTGCATGAGTGGGAGGAGCTCATGGACACGTACTTGAGGAAGAGGAGCATACAGCTGGGTGAGCAGCATCAGGAGATGTTGACTAGATTAATGGGCAAAGCCAGAGACATTGTGAAGATAACGCTCCGTAGCAATCCGTTATTGAAGCCTCACGAGAACCCAAAAGTTATAACTGACATATTGAAACAGCATTTTGGTGGTGTGTCATGTTCGAGTATGCCCCTTGCAGACTTCTACAGCGCTGTGCCTGTAGCAGGAGAGGACCCTGTCGAGTACTGGATCCGCCTTAACAAAGCTGTTGATGCAGCTGAGGAGGGCTTGAGCAGACATGGGCGACATATTGATGATCCCCGTCGAGAAGTAACCATGATGTTTGTCAAGTATTGTCCAGATCCCTCCCTGGCTGCAGTGTTGCGGTTCAAAGCACCAGAGAAGTGGACAGCTGGTGAAATACAGGAGCATGTTGACCGTTATCAAATCGACATGAGAGAACAGCTGTACACCAGACCAAACCGCCCCGGCGCAGCAAGACATGTGACAGCTCATGTTCAAACACCTGTGTCTGAGGAGGTGTCTATGCCTAGCCTTCCAGTGTTGCCCCCTGTCCAGGCTGAAGCGAATGTCACATCTGCTCCTCAGTTTGATGGTAATTGCCTAAAGACTTTGATTGGCCTGCTTGACCGCACACTAGGTCAGAACAGCCAGGCGATGGCTCAGAACAGCCAGGCGATGGCTCAGAACAACCAGCCAATGTATAGGCAGCACCCGTCTGACCAGAGAAAACACTGCAAGGTATGCAAGTCTATGGAACACTCCACTCTAGCACACTGCCGGCGGGAGCGCCTGTGCTTGTCTTGCTTTAAGCCTGGCCATATCAAGAAAGACTGTCAGAGTTACACTCCCGGACGGGAGGACCAGGCCGCACATTCGCCTCGAGAGCAGCAGCCTTTAAACTGACTGGCCCGCATTTGGAGAGGGGACGTGTGGGTGAGGACAAACAAACCCTCAGAAATGACAGTGAATATGAACAGTGTTATGTGAAGTTGTGCGGTGCAGCACCGGCTGGTGTGACGATAATAGCACAGAACACACATAGAGTTGAGCCATATGATGAGCTATTCTATGCTCCGGTCAATGTGAACAATATGTTTCAGATGCAGGGAATGCTTGATTCAGGTTCCATGGCCTGTACTTTCAGTGAAGAAGCAGTGGAAAAGATGCTGAGTGAAAAAAGTATTGTCAGAACCAAGACCGATGACTCAGGAAGTGGTTTTAGTTGGGTGTGGAGGAAAACTCACTAAACCGAAGTGCATGTACGAAGTTGAACTGAGGGTGTATGGGGTGAGCTGCATCGTTCCAGTTCTTGTGGTGCCAGGCCAGCGAGATGATCTCATCATTGGCACAAATGTGATCAAGTTTCTCATGCGCAAGTTGAAGAACAGTGATTATTACTGGCGGCTTATCTCCATTTGCAGTCTTTCCTCATCCCCAGAGTGTGAACAGTTCTTGGACCTCATGGCGAACACGTCCCGTTGGAGGGGTGAGGAGCTACCGGACAAAATTGGCACAGTCAAGCTGAAGCAGTCAGTCACTCTACGATACTCCCATGTCACCAGGAAGCACTGTGATAGTTGAGCCGACCTCATCCAAGTCCATGCCACGTAACATCATGGTTGGCCGGATCGTGACACCTCTGTGGGGTGATAGGTGGGTCCCCATGAAGGTCACCAATCTGACTGATAGACCAGTTACGCTGAAGAGGAACTGTAAACTGGCAGATGTGTCCCCCTGCTTAGCTGTGGAAGATTTTGAGCTCCTCCAAGGCTCTAGTCAGATTGACAAGGCTGTCCCAAGCAAGCACCATACACCAACCAGTCCTTCAGATCTCGAACAGAGGCTGCGAGATGTTGGCCTTGACAAACTTGACATACAACCATGCCATACTAGCCACACAGGAAAGGAGAAGTTAGTCCAACTGCTCGAGTGTTACAACGATGTCTTCTCCAAGCATGAAATGGACTGCGGTGAGACGAAGGGCTTTGTCCACCGCATTCGACTTACCGATGATCGCCCATTCCGCCTTCCTTACCGGAGAGTACCCCCTGCTCACTACCAGAAACTACGTCAAGTCTTGACGGACATGGAGGAGCAAGGGATCAGTCGGAAATCTGTGAGTGAGTATGCCTCACCACTGGTGATGGTATGGAAGAAGGACGGAAACTTGAGGATCTGCACCGATTTCCGGTGGTTGAATGCGAGAACACTCAAGGACGCCCATCCTCTTCCACATCAGTCAGACTGCTTGGCTGCCTTGGGAGGGAACACCTTCTTCAGCACGATGGACTTAACGTCCGGCTTCTACAACGTCCCCATGGCTGAAGAGGACAAAAAATACACAGCCTTCACCACACCGCTGGGCCTGCATGAGTATAACAGGATGCCGCAGGGACTGTGCAATAGTCCTGCCTCATTTATGCGCATGATGCTGAGTATATTTGGGGACATGAACTTCAGCAGCCTATTATGTTATTTGGATGACTTGCTTGTTTTCGCATCAACTGAAGAGGAGGCCTTACAGAGACTGGAGGTCGTCTTCCAGCGCCTGCGAGACAACAATTTCAAGTTGAGTCCTAAGAAGTGTCACCTGATGCGATCGTCTGTCAAGTTTCTGGGTCATATCATAGATGGCAGCGGAGTAGCTGTGGATCCCGCAAAGGTGGAAGTCATATCCACAATGTCGAAGTCTGATCTCATGGAAGATGACGGATGTACACCCTCAGTAAGGAGGATCAAATCCTATTTGGGCATGGTGTTCTTCTACCAGCACTTCATCCCTAATTGCTCTTCCATTGCCAAGCCACTCTTTGCTCTGACTGCTGGACAAAAGAGAAAAGGAAGGATGAAAGTGAAAGTGAATGTGAAGTCAGGAACATTCAGGAAACTGAAACCTGATGACTGGACTCCAAAGTGTGACATGGCCTTTGACAGTCTTAAAGAGAGTCTGCTGGACTGTGTGGTCCTTGCACATCCTGATTTCTCACGTCCCCTGATTCTGTCAACTGATGCTTCCTTCGACGGGCTTGGCGCAGTGTTGTCACAAGTAGCAGCTGGTGAAAGTAAAGCCCGTCCCATAGCTTTCGCAAGTAAGACACTGAGCAGCTCTCAGAAGAATTATCCAGCTCACCGGCTTGAGTTTTTGGCACTGAAGTGGAGTGTGTGTGACAAATTCAGCCATTGGCTGAAGGGCAATTCCTTCACAGTATGGACGGACAATAATCCACTCACATACATAATGACTAAGCCTGTGAACAACGATGGGTCGCAAAGCTCGCTCCTTATACTTTCAGCCTGAAGCACATTGCAGGAACCAAGAACGTAGTGGCTGATGCTCAGTCGGGACCCGTTTGCCAAGACAGTTGGGCGTAGACTTGTTACAAAGTCCTATGGCAATCTGCTTGCCGAATCTGATGAAGTTGGAGAAAATGGAGTTCAGGATGTCTTTCGCTTAAAGGTCCAGTGTCAGCGGACGAAGAGGTCAAAACAAGGTGCTGTGACTCAGTCCCATTGTTCCCCGCCCCTGTGTAACAACATTGTGAAAGCTGTCCTTGATTCTCATGACCACTGGGATGCAGCTGCAGAGTCCAGGGCGACAGAGTTGATCCAGTCCGTTCAACACCTTGTTCCACCAGGGCAGGATCTGCTACCTGCCTTCTCCCTGGAAGAGCTCCGAAAAAGCCAAGAGCTTGACCCTGGCATCTCTAGAGTCATGCCTTTTCTGAGTCGACAGAGAAGACCCTCAAGGCGGGAGAGAGACGGTCTGGACACAAGTGCTCTGGTACTCATAAAGCAGTGGGAGAGACTTAAGGTCATTGATGGAGTGCTCTATAGAGTCACGAAGGATCCCTTGAGCAAACAGAAGAGGCATCAGTTTGTCTTACCCCAAAGTCTGGTAGACAAGGCCTTGCGTGGTGTACATGACTTGGCCGGACATCAAGGGCAGGCAAGAACGATTTACCTGACAAGACAACGCTTCTTCTGGCCTAGAATGGAGCACCAAATTAAAAACTATGTGAAGTGCTGCCAGAGGTGCATCCTGGCCAAGACGCCGGATCCTTCTGCCAGAGCTCCGCTTGAAAGTATCAGGACCACCGCTCCTATGGAACTAGTGTGTTTGGATTTCTGAAGTGCAGAGGATAACAAGCAGCGTTCAGTGGATGTTCTTGTCCTGACAGATCACTTCACAAAGTTGGCCCATGCCTTTCCCTGCACGAACCAACAGGCAAAACAAGTTGCTAAGAAGTTGTGGGATAACGTCTTCTGTGTGTATGGGTTTGCGGGGCGCATACATACAGATCAAGGAGCCAACTTTGAGAGTGAGCTCATCGCAGAACTGCTTAAACTATCAGGAGTCTCCAAGTCACACACTACAGCCTACCACCCCATGGGGAACGGAGGGACTGAGAGATTTAACAGGACTCTGGGGGGTATGCTCCGTTCACTGCCACTGAGAGAGAAGGCCAAGTGGCCCCAGCAAATCCAGACCCTGACATTTGCATACAATGCGACAGTGCATGAGACGACTGGGTACGCACCCTTCCACCTAATGTTTGGTTGGGTTCCAAGGCTCCCCGTTGATGTGATGTTCAAACAGGTCCTACACGACCCAGTGGTTGTTGACTATGGCAGCTATGTAACAACGCTTATGTCCCACCTCCATGAAGCAGCAGACATTGCTCGAAAGCATGCCATCAAGGAGCAAGACAAGCAAGCCAGAGGTTACAATCGAAAGATCAAGGGGACTTGCCTGAACGTGGGAGACAGAGTACTTCTCGCCAACAAAGGCGAGAGGGGAAAGAAGAAACTTGCGGACAAGTGGGAACCACCAGTCTATACTGTCGTGGACAGCAACCCACAGACTCATGTCTACATGTTGGAAGATGACAAGGGTAAAACAAAGGTAGTGCATCGCAACCTTATCCTGGATATCAGCTTCCTGCCCATAGAGTCTTCTTATGGAGACATGTCGGAGACTGAGGACGGTCTTGATTATTCAGAGGACGGGTCTCGTATGGAGGATCTCGTCAACTCTTTGGAAGAGGAGGAGGGTTCGGAGGATAGGACGAGTGCATGGTTACTGAGTGGGGCGGAAGACACTGCCAGTCACTAGGCATGTAACGATTCACTCAACTCACGATACGATTCGAATCACGATTCGAGGTTCACGATACGATTTTTCACGATTTTTAAGCACATTTATTTTCGAGACAAATTACTGAAAAACCTTGATTATTTCTCTTACAAAAATCATGTATTTTTTAACAACTGTATTTTCTCTTGTCCTCTTCTCAATATATGAAATTAAGCCTTTTTTATTATTCATGAGGTACATGCATTAACTGTAAGGTACACATTAAGACATATACTTTTTTATCTGTAAAATAATAACTTTAAATATATAAGTATTATGAAATAAATGAATTTTAAAACATATGTCCCAGATGAAATAAATTATAAAGAAAACCTCCAAATAAACAAATTAAGGCTTAGCCTTTGTTCCAAGCTTGGGATTTACAAGTAATTTTTTATCTGTGCTATATTCTCAGCATTCTGTACACATTTATGTAATAAGGGAAACTGTTTTAAACTGCTCCAAATGAGATTAGATTAAACATTTATTGATTAATATCAATGTAATTCGCTATATATCTGACAGACAGTGTTGAAAGGAGTTTGACGTTGTCAGCAGTCTGATACAATTGTTAAATTATCATTATTCATATAGATTATTATTCATTGTACTCTGCAGCGGCAGCCGCACCGAGGCGCTCCAGAATTAGCCGTTTTCATTAGAAGCCTATCAGTTGTATGTTTCCTACAGAGTTTAAATCAGACAGGCTAACAACAGCTAACAATATTGTCAGATGGGGGAGGGGGTAAACGGTATAGTTTGGGCTTTTCATCAATCAAATAAACATGTTTACATGCGACGCACATTTCCCTCTTTATGCAGTGCGATCGCCTAGTTGTTTAGATTTCATAGACAGAGAGGACGTGAACCCCACTCTGCCGTTCATAGCCTGCCGTTGAGTGAGTGAAGAAGAGACCGACGGAGAAAGCTATGGTGGCCCTGAGGGGACAAAATAGTAGGCGGATAAAAAGGAATGGAGTCTGACTCGATTGCGCCCTCTGCTGGTTGCATCGCGATGTCATATTTTATTGCATCGATTTAAATCGTCACCACTTTGAATCGATTTAAATCGATATACGATAAATCGTTACATGCCTACCAGTCACCGGTCCTGTGACGAAGCTGATACAGACAAAGATCAGTCTGATGCAGAGCAAGATCTGTCAAGTGTACCAGATACAGCATCAGTGATTGACGCGAGCAGTGTCCAGTCATTCAGACCAGTCACAGTGTCGATGGTTGACACAGGCCATGTCCCGACCGTTATTCCTGACACGTTACCAACTGTTGCAGAACAGGGCAGAGACAACCAAGCACCCACACAAGCAGACACGCAGGGTGTGGTCAGGACACGTGCTGGCAGGGTTGTTAAGAGAGTCAGCTGTTTTGTAGAGACAATGGCTCAGAGGCCGACCAGCATGAGGGGGTTCGCCAACTCCTTCAGTAAGAGATCCCAGTCTCTTCTTACCCTGTTCTAGAGGGGCTGTATTATTTTGTCTTGTTTGTTTTCTTTTATTGAGATGTTTCTTTTTCATCGTTGTTTTTTTTACGTTTTGCAATGTGTCACTGTAAGTGATGTACTTGCTGTATGTGCTCACAAGTATGACTTGGGACTCAAGTAGGCCGGGTAGTTTGGTGTACACGGCACCAAGCAATTCTAAGAGGGACTAAGGGTTGATCACCCTTTTGATTTCTCTGAACCTGTTTACCAGGTAGCTTCTAGCTGATTGTAAAGATGGTATCTTTATGTGAACCCGTGCCAGTTTTAACACAGTGTTAGATGTCCCTGTCAGTGTTATATCCTGTCAGCCGCTCAGGATTTTGGTGTAATTCAGGAGGGGTGGATGTAGCAGGTATATAAATATACAGGAATGCATTCCACCAATAATCCCTCACGTTTTATTTTATTGTTCCAATATTATTTATTGTCACTTTTATTTTGGTATGTTTACTACAAAATACCGTTTTGGGAGCTAATACTTTTATTTTGAAGTCTTCACTTCCTGTAGTGACGTCATCTACCTGCGTTGCACCCTCTCTCACTCAGTTGTTTGTATGGCAGACTGAGGTGAGGAGAATTTGTCCTGTGCTCTTGTAGATTTCTGTTCTAAAAGCTGTTTACAGTGTTTATATAATCTTAAACTGTGAAACAAGGTTATAATATCATTCCATGGTGCTAATGTGTTGCTGTGTAGTTGTTTTGCAGAAGTTTGAGTGTTTTAGCAAACTTTTTGTTAAGTGTACTGTTTAGCAGCACTTGTGAGGACTCACACACAGCACCTGCAGCATGTTTAATGGCGTCTTTTCCCCACCACAGACTGGTGTGTTGCAGACGTCCATGTGTTCTAATGCTGCTGCATTATTCCCTGTGTTTATTTCATGCAGGTATGTTTGTTGCTCCCATGTTTTGGTCTATTGTGTTTTGTACTATGTGTTTATTTTATTGTTTTGTTTACATGTCTAAAAAATACAAATTAGCCGGTGGTGTATTAATTTCAAGTGTAATTGTAAAGTGTATTGTGATCTATTGTGACAGATTTGATATCTGAATGTTTTATAAGTACTAGTCACGGAGTTGTTTGTATGGCAGACTGAGACTGGTGTGTTGCAGACGTCCATGTGTTCTAATGCTGCTGCATTATTCCCTGTGTTTATTTCATGCAGAGAAATAAATACGCCACAGTTTCGGCTAAAGTCAACACCCGAATCTCCTTGTCCATCAAACACGCACAACACAACGCAGAGTCGTAGCAAGGGTCTGCTGAGAAGTAGGCCCAGACCGGCTACACTGGCATGGTGATGACCCCTGCCGGCAACACTGACGACAGTAGTTAATATTCATTAAGTGAGCATCGGTTCTCAGCAGCTTATATAGACCATATTCACACCTCTCCTACTGCAAATGCACAAAAAGTAAGTAAAGTGAGCTTGTAGATACGTTTTTCTTAAAGTGTCCTGTCACTGATTGCGTGGCATAACATACAGCAAGGCCCACCTATGTACAGTACCTTTCAAGCAGGCGAGATTCAGCCAATGGAGACGGTCGGGGGCGCGGTTTGGATTCCCGGGGGTGGGGTTTGCCAACCAGTCCCGTACCTTCCCATCAGGCCTCACTGACAACCTCTGAAGGGGCTCATTCATTGATAGTGAATTGAACTATTCTGTCAACTAGTGCAAGATACCATTCCCATTCCACTATGGACGACTCTACAACAAAAACTGCCAATGGAGTAAATGGACAGACCAAAATTGAACAAACAGATGTTATTACTCATAAGAATGATTCCCATGTATGCTGTGGTCCATGCCTTAAATGCACCAAGGCCTGGATACCCATGGACTACAAGAATGAGATGATTCAACTTTTAAAGCTAGCTGGACCAGCGGTAAGAATTACTTTGAATGTGTGCATTATTAATGTACAGTAGGCCTGTTTGTGTCCCTTAAAGTTAAACAACATTCACAAGCCTCTCCCTGCCAACAGCAGAAACTATGTGGTATAATGTACTATGTTACATTGATGTTACAAGATCTTTTGCCAAGTTTTAAACCTCAGACTATATCCTTAACATGGACTGAATAGACAAGAGAACATGGTCAAAAATAGCCACAAAGGTCATTTTAGCTAATCATCTACAGTATATTCTGTCATAACTGTGGCATAAACTTTGTGCTGGGTGGAAGAGGACATGTGGTGTCTGACTGAGATATTAATGTTTAAAGCTAGCTATTAAAAGCCTTATCATAGTTCTGTCAGGACAACTCATAAATAGAAAAAGACAAATCATGAAGGATAAGATATATTTATTGAATATAAAATGAGCAATATATTTATTATGGTTTGGCGATGAATTGGATCTGCTTTAAGGTACTCTGATAAAGCGCATTTCCCAACCATAGGGACTCAGAATCCCCCGTACATAACAGCAGATCCAAAAACAACAGGTGGTAGCATGTGGTGGTGGTGGGTGAGCAGCAATTTTAGCAACAGCAATGAACAGCAGCAGCAACGGTGTGTGTGCAGCAAAAGCAAGCAGAATGAGAAGTGCAACCTTCCAGCTTAAATAGAGCGGTCTGAGAATGAAATGAGTGTGAGTGGATGAGTGGATGTGTACGTGGAGCTGATGTGGTCCAATAGTAGGCCATCCTCACTGCACTGAGTTCCCTGACAGAACTTGCTCTGTGCATGTCTGTGACAGGCGCGACGCTCATTTGTTTTTTCGGTTTTAACAGCAGAGCCCTACACTAGGGCTTTCACCAACAGTCGACTAGTATAACCACTAGTCGACTCTGTTGGTACTAGTCGAATATTTTTTTTTTTTTTTTTTTAATGCCATAGTAATGGCCCGTCTTACTATTATTATTATCCTCCTGACTTTAGTATGCCCAATAAAAGCCTATTATTGGGCAATGGGGATCCTTGGAGACGCTGCTGTGGTGCTGTGCTGCTGTGCCAGAAGCGCTTCCCTTAAAACGCCATAAAAATAAGGGCAGGAGGATAATAATAATAGTAATATAGTAGTAGGATGGCATTAAAACAATGCCCCCCCTAAAAAAAAAAGAAAAAAAAAACAACCTTTTTTTTGTATTTTTTTTTTTATGTTAATTTCGACTAGTCGACTAGTCGACTACTAATTGGTCAAAACAGTCGACTCACACAAATCATTAGTTGTGAATGCCCTACCCTACACCAGCCATAACTGTTTGATCTAGAGAAGTTCACAAACCACCCAAAGAACCACTACCGTACAGTAGCCTATGCTCATTACACACCAAATGATGCTTGGAACTATTATAGTGTCAGAAGGAACCATTGCCATTGTACTGTATATAAACCTTCTCTGTGGTGCACAGAACTGCATTGATTGATGATGCAATATCTACAGCATTTGGACGATACAAGCTTTTTAAGAAATTATATTTTCTGTGTATAAACAACCATGCTACCATGCATTGAAGAAAAAATAAAATGAGATGATAAGATAAGGAAGGATAACACAGTTTAGAAATATTGAGTTTCCTTTTGTATTTCAGGTCGTCTCACAGGTGATGATGTTTCTGGTGGGTTTTGTCAGCATGGTATTTTGTGGACACCTGGGCAAGACCGAACTTGCAGGAGTGGCAATGGCAATCGCTGTAAGAAAACTCAGTATACAGTCTAATAACATCTGTTCCCGTAGAGACCTCTCATTGTGGAATGTTTGGAGGGTGGTGACCACTGTTTACAAGATACACCGATCAGCACCATATTTCTGAGTTGTCTATAGGGGAAAAAATACACAAATTGATTTATTGTCTACGCCAGGCCGAAAGGCATGGCAAGAGTATGTTTTGCACCCTGTCCGTCCGTCCGTCTGTCCGTCCGTCCGTCCGTCCGTCCGTCCGTCCGTCCGTCCGTCCGTCCGTCCGTCTGAACGGCTAATCTCCCGCACCGTTGGCTTGATCGCAGCGAAACTGTGCACACACACTCCCTGGATGCCAATTCAGAGCCTATGCCCCACATTTTTCACATGGGCCTGTTATAGCGCCACCAGGGGGCCGCTTTTTGTAAAACAATTTTTTTGACAGTACTCCTACAGATGTTGTCCAAACGTCACGCAAATTGGTACACAGTTTCTCTATAGTCATTAAACGAAACGGGTCTTTAAGATTTTTCATATTCCATCCTGATTGGCTAAGAATGGCTTCCAAAGTTTTCAGGAGTGCTCTGTTTTGAACAAAATGCCTCAAATCATGAACACAGCCAACAATTTCCGTGAAATTGTGCACGCACATTTTCACTCGGCCGAGGAAGAAATGCTACTTGACATTTTTCAAATCAGCCTCATGGTGGCGCTATAACAGGCCGATTTGTGTTTTTACCTATAACTGCGCCGATCTGTGTAAAACTTTGTATGCACACTCCCTAGAGGCCAAGGAAAAACCTTTGCCCTGCATTTTTCACATCTGCCTTTTATAGCACCACCAGGAGGCCGACTTATGTAAAACACATTTTTGGATTATTACTCCTTCAGATTGTATCAAAATTTCACGCAAATCGGCACACATGATCTCTATAGTCATGTGATCAAGACGGATCTGTTTGATTTTTCATATTCCATCTTGATTGGCTAAGAATGACATCTTTGCAGGAGTGGCCCGTTTTGAACAAAATGCCGCAAATCATGAACGCAGTGCCTGATTGCGGTGAAACGGTGCACGAATATTCACAGTACATCAAGGACCAAATCCCACCCTTTCAACATTGCCCTATTATAGTGCCACTAGGAGGCCAATTTTAGCTAAACAATGTTTTTTTTATATTTATCCTACAAATGTTGTCCAAACATCACGCAAATCGGTACATATTATGTCTTTAGTCAGGTGATCAAGACCCGTTCGATCCGTCTGATTTTTCACAATCCAGCCTGATTGGCGAATTCCGAACATTGTTGGCCCAAACTAACCTACCTGACCTGGCGGAGACCTGTGCACTTTTTCTAGTTAATAGATGTTTTTTGTGTCAAAAATGTCCTTTGAGTGTGTGTTTCGGGGTGGAAACTTACCATATTTTGAACCTACTGTATAGGTGATAAAGCTAATCTTTCCTTTTGTTGTCAGCCCTCCTACATGGTGACAGGTCCTTCTCCAAGCATTGCAGACATGTAGTCTAACTACATTCTGGTTAAAAAAACATCTTTGCCACTTTCTTAGAGTAATCTTTCATTGTTGGGCTTTTGAAGATATATAATTGAAATTCATTAATTGTGCCTGGAGCGGATTAAAATTTCTACCCAAATGTTTGATTTCAATCTAGGTGATTAACGTCACTGGTTTATCCATTGGCTCTGGTTTGGCATTGGCCTTTGATACTCTAATATCTCAGGTAATAAAATATACTTCTTGTATTTGTTTTCACACTCACTTTAATATCACACTCATTAACCGCTTTCAACCTGCTATCCCTGTTTTGAGAATGCAAAACATGTTAAACCTTTTCACATAGAGCTACAAGCTCACAACGTGTTGCGACATGCAACTATTACTGTAGTCATACAGCAAACTATATAGGAATGAAGTGGTTAAAATGTCTGTATAACATTAAACACTTTTTTTCTTCGGTAGACAATATGTAGATACAAGCAACAATAGAAAGAGAGGACACAAATAGCTATTCAGTATAATCATCCATATCATCCATATTTCCATCTGAGAGTTTTTGTGTATTATTATGTGTTTGTTGGATCAATAAAACTTCCTCTCTCGAGGTGAGATGACAAAGTTCTTTGAGGAATCGACTTGCTTCAGCTTAGCTGATGGAAGCATGCCCACAGTAATTCACGTTATCTTGCGTGATTTGAAAAAGTTCTACAAATCCATTGACACATGTCATGACTGACTGTACCGTCTCTTCCATGCAGACGTATGGGAGTGGTAACCTGAAGCGTGTAGGAGTGATTCTCCAAAGAGGGGTCCTCATTCTGCTGCTAGCCTGTTTCCCCTGCTGGGCGCTCCTCCTTAACACCCAGACCATACTGCTGGCTGTCAGACAGAGCTCTGAGGTCGCCCGGTCAGCCACGCACACGCACACTTACACACACACACACACACACACACACATAAACACATAAACACATAAACACACACACACACACACACACATACACACACACACACACACACACACACACACACACACACACACACACACACACACACACACACCCCAGTGGGAGGGGGGGTTCCCAAATTATTTGGGGGGGGGGTCCCCAGATGATTAGCTTAATGTGCAATGTTTTCTCACTCATCAGTAAGCAAACCAACATGCAGTATAAGTGTATACAGGGTATATCTGCACATTTCTAAAGTTACAATTAAATGACTTAAGACCTTTTTAATACCAAATTGGCCATATTGTCAAATATTACGTAAGAAGGAGGCACATTTTGTGAAAATAGCCGATCTACAAGCTCACAACGCCTCGCAGTGCAGCCACAGCAGAAGTCAAACTAAATGCCTACAATTCCAAGATCTTGTTAGGGTGGGGGGTCCCCAGTTAAAATATGATTATTTTGGGGGGGTCGCGGTCTTTAAAGTTTGCAATACAGTACATGCAACATGCATGCAGAAACTCATACACGATAACAGACGTTAGAATGGGTTATCCAGTAATTGTCTCTGCCAGGCCGAAAGGCATGGCGAGAGTATGTTTTACCCCCTGTCCGTCCGTCCGTCCGTGTGTCCGTCTGTCTGCGAGCAGCTAATCTCCATTTTTCACATGGGCCTGTTATAGCGCCACCAGGAGGCCGATTTGTGCAAAACCCATTTACTCCTACAGATTTTATACATAGTATCTCTATAGTCATGTGATCAACACGGATTTGTCCCATTTTCCATATTCCATCCTAATGTTGGCTTCCAAAGTTTTCAACAAAATGCCTCAAATCATGAACGCAGCTCGCGATTTCTGTGAAAGTTCACACGCACATTCCCACTAGGCCGAGGAAGAAATGGCACCCTTTTCACATTGGCCTGTTATAGCGCCACCAGGAGGCCACAATAACGTACCTGACCTGGCGGAGACCTGTGCTCCGAGGACCTTTTTCTAGGTATATGTTGATATGACAAGAATGATAAAAGCAGATCTACAAGCTCACAATGTGTCCCATCGTGATGAGTTGAGTTTGTAGATCGGCTATTTAATGCATCTGGGATTATTTGGTTACATGTCAGCATTACCCTGGACAGATTACAATGAACCACACAAAACTGCAAGTTGTTGATACTTTCATACAATGTTGCCAAATAAATGGCATAGATGTTTAGAAGTCACATGTCCTGTGTACTGTTTCATTGTGTGACTTAAGTGAAGCCACGATTGCATGTCCTTGCTGTCATTACAACTTACCTTTTATGTCCGTTTCCCATAAAGACTTGCCCAGCTGTATGTGATGATCTTCATGCCAGCTCTGCCAGTGAGTCGAGTTCACTCCGAGTATACCCATTTCTGATACCTAATGGTTTGTTTATGCCCATTCAACCCTGCTATTTTTGTGGCTTTCTTTCACAGGCTAACTTCATGTACCAGCTGCAGGGGCGATATCTTCAAAATCAGGTGCGGTCTATGATGCCACAGATTATGATGCCTAAAATCTATAGGTAGCATGTTATTAGACAGGTCATTTATCTAGGTCCATTGTTTACTGGGTATCCTATAGTTCAATGTACAGATTATTATTTTTATAGTATATTGTTTAGACTGATGCGAGGTTGTTGGTTTACCTGTGGTCCAGTTTTACTGAGGCACTACACTGTCTCCCCTGCATTTGATGTTTTACCTTCCTTATTGTAAGTCGCTCTGGCTAAGAGCGTCTGCTAAATGCCTAAATTATAAATTGACATATTAGTGATAGTAATTAATGTTAATTTAGGATTCATTATATCTGTATTCACAGAGATGTCTGCTTTCTTAAACAGAAAAGTCTGCGTTGACTTGGAATGGATGTTATTGTCTCCGCCAGGCCGAAAGGCTGGCAAGAGAGTATGTTTTGCCCCCTGTCCGTCCGTCCGTCCGTCCGTCCGTCCATCCGTCCGTCCGTCCGTCCGTCAGTCCTTCTGTCTGCGACCAGCTAATCTCTGCCACCGTTGGGCCGGTCGCTGTGAAACTGCGCACACACACTCCCTGGATGCCACAGCAGAACCTCTGGCCCACATTTTTCAGATCAGCCTGTCATAGCGCCACCATGAGGCCGACTTTTGAAAAACACTTCTACAGATTTTGTCCAAACAACACACAAATCGGTACACAGTATCTCTATAGTCATGTGATCAACACGGATCTGTCCGATTTTCCATATTCCATCCTGCACAAAAATGCCTCAAATCATGCACGCAGCATGTGATTTCCGTGAAATTTTCCACGTAGATTCCGACTAGACCCAGGAAGAAATGCCACTTGAAAACTTTCAAATCAGCCTCATGGTGGCGCTATAACAGGCCGATTCACGTTTTTACCTATAACTGCACCGATATGCGTCAAACTTTGCACGCACACTCCCTAGAGGCCAAGGAAAAACCTTTACTCTGCATTTTTCACATCTGCCTTTTAGAGCGCCACCAGGTGGCTGACTTTTGTAATACATTTTTTTTGCTCTTACTCCTTCAGATTCTGTCCAAAAAATCACGCAAATCGGTGCACAGTATCTCTATAGTCATGTGATCAAGACAATTCTGTTCGATATTTCATATTCCATCCTACTTGGCTAACATTGGCTTCCAAAGTTTGCAGGATAGGTCCGTTTTGAACAAAATTCCTCAAATCATGAACGCAGTATGCGATTTACATGAAATTTTGCATACACATTCCCACTAGGCGAGGAAGAAATACCCCCCTTTTAACATTGGCCTGTTATAGCGCCACCAGCAGGTCTAATTTTAAAAAACACATTTTTGGAACAAAATGCCTCAAATCATGAATGCAGTGTCCGGTTGCTGTGAAAGGCCTAAGAAGAAATGACACCCTTTTCACATTGGCCTATTATAGCGCCACCAGGAGGCCATAATAACCTACCTGACCTGGCGTGATTCGAATAGTTATTATTCGAATCACTCTGTTTAGAATGAGCTGTAGAGGAGGAAGAGGATAAAGTAGTATTGGGAACCAATGGTTCTCGTGGCGCAGAGGTCAGGAGCCTTTCGCCTGTTTCTTAGGCAGCAAGTACCCCCTGGACATGACACTAGTATGTCACAGGGACTTACCCCCAATCCAACCCTTGATGCTGAGTACCTAGCATGGATGCATTGGGTACCATTTTTACAGTCTTTGCTATGACTCGGCTGGAGATTGAACCTGATTGAGATTGACCTGACAATCTCAGGGTGGACAGTCTAACCACAAGGCCACTGAGCTGGTAAAACAAGTATAAAATAAATAATAAGAGCAAGGTAAAATAATAAAACGGAGTGAAACAAATGAAAGTAAAGCATCTTTCTTGTCCATCTTCACTTGAACTATCAATAAAGGCAGAAAAGTTCTTAAAAGAACAAACAGCTAAGTGATCTTAAAAGCAAGGTGTTTGTTATTTGCAGGGCATCATATGGCCTCAGGTGATAACTGGAGCTGTGGGGAATCTCCTTAATGCACTTATCAACTATATCTTGCTCTATCCTCTGGACATGGGTGTCGCGTAAGTTTCTCCTCCTCTATGGCTATGTCCGAATGCATTCACTCATTCATGACTCTACTGTAGAGTACTACAGTAAAAAAAACAAGCAAAACAAAAACAATTCTCTGGCCACTATTACTTATGTCATTGCTGTCGCACAATGAAAACATGCCATTCTGCCATTCATAATTTTTGTAGAGTGAAAAAAGTGTTAAAAGGGTCATGTGACAAAATATAAATTAGCCTTTACAGCCTTGTTTGATGTTGCTATTAGTCTTAACAGTATCGCCATTGACAGCATTATTTAAAAAGGGTTAAGTCAATCAATCATACATTGCATCATACCCGGCTTCAGCAAATGACCTACCCTGATATAGTAGGTGGCACTAGGTGCACAGTACAATCCTCAAGCCCTGCGTTCAAAACCCCAGAAGGACACACATCCTATGGATTGCAGCTTTTATATTAACAGGAGGATTTTACTGTGTGGGGGATCCCTGTAATGCCACAGAGTTTATCACTAACTGCACTAAACCTTTTTGTTCTTCTTCATCCCTGTTGAAGTGGATCTGCTGCAGCTAATACTATCACACAGTATGCCTTGGCTGTGTTCCTGTACGTTTACATTTGCTGGAGGAGGCTACACAAGGCCACATGGGAAGGTGAGATGTGTCTCCCATTGGAATAATGTTTAATTAAATCCGAGTCATTAGACCACAATACAGTTTTGAGTGTTGTAATGTTACTGATCATGACATTTATTTAGCATGACACATGCACGACATCACGCGCATGCTAACAGTATTGATATACACACACATGCACGTATGCATACTGTAAAACAGTAATGCAGCTTAAAGGGAAATGCAGTTTATTTGACTGTTACAGCATCCAGGGTCCTTTTCTGTTTAGAATGTGGACTGCCTTCTGTTTCAGTGTAAAGTTACACGATATAATAACGTTTGTTAACTTAAATAAGAGTGTGACCCATGACCGTCTGATCCCTAGGGTGGTCAACTGAATGTTTTCAGGAGTGGGGACCATTCATCCAGCTAGCCATCCCCAGCATGTTCATGCTGTGCCTGGAGTTGTGGTTGTATCAGATTGGAGGCTTCCTGGCCGGTGTCATAAGTGAAACTGAGCTGGCCGCTCAGTCTATTGTTTGGCAACTGGCATCTGTCGCTTACATGGTAAAATTAGAAAACACATGTTTTCTAGTAGAAGTAGTACTGTATACAAATATAGTTTGCAGACAAAGTATGGGTAGAAATAGTGAAATTGGACACAATGAACAGGAAAAAATGAAGCAATAAAGGTCTTATTCTTTTAAACGTTGGCCTACAGCATTGTACATGATACATTTATTTGGAAAAACATTTTGGGCTATGGAAATATAGTTTCACAAATATATTTTAGATGTGTTTTAGATATACAGTATGTGCATCTGTGTGAAAGAGAATGGAATAATTATGTTGTTGCAGTACATTATGTTTTTAGTTTTATTATTAACATAAAACATGTTTTACCTCATCCTTTCCCACAGATCCCAATTGGATTCTCTGTAGCAGCCAGTGTGCGTGTTGGGAATGCTCTTGGTGCTGGTAACATGGAGCAGGCCAAGCTGTCGGCCAAGGTCTCCTTCATCTGCACAAGTACGGACCACTGCATCAATGAAATGCGCTTATGCACGACTGTAATAAATCTACTAATGCAGACATTCAATGAGGATACCACTTCACACAGAACAGGAGTTCTTCTGTGTGAAGTGGTATCCATATGAAAAAGACCACTTTAAACCTGGAGCCCAGGCTAACATTTTCAACAATTTTCAAAATTAGCTCAAATAGAAGATCTACAAGCTCAAAACGTTGTGAGCTCATAGTATAAAAATTGTGATTAAAGTTTAATTTATACTTTATCGTAAAACAGTGTCATTCGCCAAAAATCCAATATTTTCTGTAAATATTGTTTGATTGACTTCTTTATTGACAAAAATGCATAATGCATATTGCATAAACATATGCATTTGTACATATTTTTCTAAATGATAAAGTACAAAGTTCAATAGCATATTTCCATTGTGGTCCTTTGAGTTTTTGTGTTTAGCATCTTGTTTTTGTTTTACTATTTTCAACTGAAAATATATAACTTTTTGAAAGGGTCATTTGACAAAGTATAAATTAGCCTTTAGTCTTTGGCTTGTTAATATGTAATACTAATTGCTGATGTATAAACTGAACTTTAAATGTCTTAATTTGGTTTATTACATCAAAATCCTATTGACAAAGGATGTCCTCTAATTCCTTTCGAAGTGTCAGTTTTGTATTCAAGTATTCTGCCATGCTTTGGCCAATATTACTAATGCACTGTATGTATTTCTTTTCCCCAATTCAGTTATAGTCTCATGTTGTGTCGGGACCGTTCTTGGATTCACTAAAGACGTTGTAGGATATATTTTCACCCCAGAGCAGTGAGTAATTTCTTACGTTCGTGTCTCTTTACCACTTAACCCCTATATACTGTACTGAACTGTACTACTACTAGCAAATAGCCGCCGGGAACCTAATAGCCACCGGGGCTCTGACCCCATTTTGCGTATTAAACACCGGTCCAAATAAACGTCGGGGTCACAAGTAAACGGTGGGGCGATTATTAGCAGTTTCTTAGCCTAATTTATACTTTGTTGCATGACGGTGTCGTGTGCCGAAAATAGCAGATCTATAAGCTCACAATGCGTCACGGATGTGACACTTTGTGAGTTTGTAGGTCTGCTATTTTCGTTGCGGGACCAACCCTATCGCCAGAGGGAACGTTGTCATCTCCAGAAACGCTCAATGGCCGGGTTTCTCAAAGCGATTTCATGTCGTGCGTAGCTTACGCAGCTACGTAAGAGCCTCCACGCAGCTGCGCATTAGCAACCCCGCTACACACTACCTTCATTAGTAGCAGCTGGTTGTGCGTTATGTGCTATCTAACTGGCTTCGGGAAACACCACCGTTGTAGGTTCTCAAGAGCACAGCGCTACGTGTCTGCCAATCTGGCTTCAGGAAACCGCACAAAGACCTCCTGGATGACGTTTTTAGAAGCTTCGTAGCCTACGTAGTGCTGTCCTACGCAGCAGTTTACCCTTCGTAGCGAATATATGCAGTGAAATGGATAGATAAAAAGACCACACACACACGTGCACGCACACGCACGCACACACACACACACACACACACACACACACACACACACACACACACACACACACACACACACACACACACACACACACACACACACACACACAGACACACTTACTTGCTTGCTTGCTTACTTACTTGCTTATGGCTGTCCATCGATTTCGATGATGACGTTGCTCCAAGAATGGGTTATTGAGGGGGATTGCGGTTGTGCCATTGCATGTGACTGTGCAGGCCAATGTGTGACCCGCATGGTTTGCCACATGTGGGGTAGATGAAGTCCACACATGAGAGGGGGGCCCCTACAGCACGCTGGTGTCGCTGCACACGTTGCTGTTTTCTCCTCTCTGTGGTCTGCTCCTGGAGGAGCAGACCACAGACCACAGGTAGATAGATGATGCTGAGATAAACTGTAAATTAAATATGCCTAAACTGCAGAATGTCCCATTTCACAAGTTTAATATGTATACAAATCTTTTGAAAATAGCAGATCTACAAGCTCACAACACACGCATTGTGAGCTTGTAAATCTGCTATTTTAAAAAAAGAAAAAAGAAAAAGTAAATTAAATAGAATAACATTCGATTGTGGGTTAATAGGCCTACATATTAAATAGGATCATGCATGTGTATGCGCGAGCGTGTGCACGCGCGCCTGATGTTGCACTCCATTAGTTTAAACATCCACAGTACACCACTGTCTATCTTCATATTATAGCCTACATTGATATAGAAAAAGGAAGTCATAGATTTTAAAATTAAAACGAGGGTATTGTGCAGTCACAGTTACCACCAGCGCTTAAAGCGTATTCATTTTCAGCATTATTTTATTGATGGGCCGAGTAATCCCACTTGTTACAGCCAAACTCCGTGGAACAATCGGTTAGTCTGGCATCGATTGATATAGGACAGCTCCGACCTTACGTGCTTGCTAAGGTACTGCGTAGCCTGTGTGGAGAGAGGATCTTACGTGCGGATTTGGGAAACCGCACGTAAGACCCTTCGTAAGGACCGCACGTAACTCCCTACGCAGCATCTCTTTGGGAAACCTGGCCATTGACAACGTTTCTGGACCGAATTGATGCCCCTGTTTCAGTGTATCTTCTCTCACATTTTTTAAAACTAAGTGTATATATTTTAAGATGGACAATGTTAATGGCTTTGCTTTTCTTTCAGAGATGTTGTTACGAGGGTTGCTGATGTCATGATAATGTATGGTTTTATCCATCTGTCTGATGCCACTTCGGTGAGGGATATACCAATTTTATAATGTCTTATTTTAGTTCTAGCCTGCTTTGCATGGTCATGTACAGGGTTCAGTTTGGGGGGAATCCATTGACCCTATTTTGGGCAAATTTCTAAAATATGGACAAAGATCTTGTCAAAGATTATATTCCTTTCCCGAGATCCACATGATTAGATTTTTTTTTGTATGTATAACATGTATACATAGATTGGCATTTGGATTCATGTGTATTAAATCTTCACAGGCTGTGACTGGAGGGGTTGTTAGAGGAGCAGGGAAACAGATTGTCGGTGCACTAGTTAACCTCATCGGTTTCTACTTCATCGGCTTACCCATTGGAGTGGTCTTAATGTTCCATGTCAAAATGGGCATTGTAGGTGAGTAGAGATGAACGGTGTATAATGGCAGAGGTCCAATAAGTCACTGGTTATCAAGGTGGGGTCTGGGGACCCCCAGGGAGTCCTTGGGGGTGGGGGGGGGGGGTCCACATTAAAATGAGGAAAAGTTTGATCCCCTATTTTATTTTCCGGCTATCCAAAAATGGCTGATCGACAAGCTTGGGCTGTTAAATTTTAACAATGTTGACAAATCTAGACAAATCTTCTCTTACAAACTATGTTCAAATGGGGGTCCATGGGCAAATACGTATCAATCTGTGAGTCCTTGACATGCATACAGTATGTTTGAGAACCCATGCAGTAAGTAAAGGCACATTTTTACCCTGTGTGACCGTCCGTCCGTCCGTCCGTCCGTGTGTGTGTCCGTCTGTCCGTCCGTGTGTCCGTCTGTGATCAGCTAATCTCTGCCACCGTTGGCTTGATCGCAGGGAAACTGTGCACACACACTCCCTGGATGCCAGAGCAGAACCTCTGCCCCAAATATTTCACATGGGCCTTTTATAGCGCCACCAGGAGGCCGATTTGTGCACACATTTTTGACAGTACTCCTACAGATTTTGTCCAAAAATCCTGCAAATCGGTACACAGTATCTCTATGGTCATTGAACGAAACAGGTTTTTCAGATTTTTCATATTCCATGATTGGCGTTTTTTTCCTCAAAGGGGGGGGGGGGCTAGCGCAGCTCTGGAATCACCCACGGTGACTCTGAGAAGGAAGGGACAGATGGATCACCGTGCCAAAGAAACTGGCTCCCGTCCGCTCCCATTCTATCTCCGTGCAAAAAAATACATATTTCTTTTACAGTGGGGAAAACCACTCATTTTCGATCCGAGATCACTCCGCCGTGGTGACTCGCGTGAGAGATGTTATTGTTCCAGGCGTTAGCCAGGACCATCCACCATCGTGCACGCATCTATTGTTTACAATCGGGTGCTCGCCGTGGAGTCTGCAGCTGAAAACAGCGTAGCGCTACAAACGGTGAGATCTCTGGCACTCAACGTCACTTTTTAAAATAAAACTCTGGCACCCAACGTGTTAATAAACTAGCCATAACTGTGGTGGTTCTCAACTGATTTCCTGTGGACCCTGTTACTGCTAGAACTAGTAATGACCTGGGAAGTAGAGGTAGACTCAGTCTGGTTTAGATAGATGCGTAGATGGATTGCACTTGATTGATTCCGCAGGGGGGAATTCAGTCTTTACAGCAGCCAGGATACACAAAGGTGAACAGGTCACTGTTCAGTCGATAGATCTGACCAGTACTAACTTATTTACATGTCAGTTATTATCCACAGTCCAAAGTAGAAACAGACAGTAGTGAGTCAGTACAGCTGTTCTTGGAGAGAGTCACTGCACTAGAGCCAATTATTCTATCCTTACCCTATCTGTTGCAGGGCTGTGGTTGGGACTTTTCACCTCTGTCACATTGCTGTCCATATTTTTTATAGTTTACCTATGTAAACTGGACTGGAAAAAGGCCACTGCAGAGGTAGGTGCCTGACATACACCTATGGTATTCCCTGTCAATGGATGAATGTCATGACTCGTAGATTAGATTTTCATTACATTACATTTGATTAAAATGTTATCATTACAATACAGTTACAATACATATTCAATCTGAATGTGGAAAGCATTTTCTGTTATGATTATACACTGAAAATTAAATCACTCAATTTACTTGGATGAGATGCTTTTGAACTGACATTTTACATATTGTAATTAGGCATTGGAGAGAGCAGGAGTTCCAATCACTGAGGGGAAAGAGATGTTTGGCATCGGAAATAAAAGTAAGTCAACTCCATTTTCTTATTCCTGACACATCTCTGCACAAACTTTAGATTTTTGTGGAATTGTTTTTGAAATGTTCCTCACAGTTCACAACAAAATAAGCCTCCATCATCAGGATTAATAATGTACCACTTCTGATAGCTAAACCAGCATCTCCCTTAAGGAACATCACATGTTTGCGCTATCAAACCACGCTTAGATGAACAGCGGTCAACCCCAAATAATTACCTCTTGACACTGGGAAGCTTCACTCTCCCTGGCAGCTCTCCCTGGCAGCTCTTGCAGACAGTGGAAAAGGAACTAGAGATCCTTAAGAAGTGGTTTGATGTCAACAAATTATCTTTGAACTTAACCAAAACCAAGTATATCATCTTCTCCAACAGAAAAATTTACACACAAGTCAAATTATCAATCAATAACGTTGAAATTGAAAGGGTATATGAGCATACATTTTTGGGAATCACAACAGATAATCGACTCAGTTGGAAACAGCAGATAAACAACACTAAAACAAAAATATCAAAATCAATTGCAATATTATATAAAATGAAACACTTAGTAAATAATAATTCACTTTACATACTGTATTGCTCCCTCATACTTCCATACCTAACCTACTGTGTGGAGGTATGGGGGAACACATACAAAACAAACACCAAACCAATCTACATGCTACAAAAGAAAGCAATAAGAATTGTAACTCAAAGTGACTACCTTGCACCCACCAACCCACTCTTCATCAGTACAAAAACTCTCAAACTAGAAGATCTAGTGGATCTAAATACAGCTGTAATCATGCACAAGGCACATAATAAAATACTTCCACCCTGCATGCAGGAGCTGTTCGAGGCTAGGGAGTCCCAGTATTCACTCAGGGGGGCGTGTATATTTAAAACAAGAAGTGCAAGGACCAACACAAAAGGCAGGTGTATATCGGTAAAGGGGGTTACTTTATGGAATAACTTAGATAAAGAACTAAAAATGTGCAAAACAGTCACCACATTTAAAAGGATGTTCAAAAACAAGGTATTAAACAAGTATAAAACAGTACTATGATAAAGCATTCCAACTAACATTCAACAATAATTAAAAAAATCAATGTACAGCAGACAAAGCTGACTTGTAAAATCATGCTTCTCTTTGGACATAGTGACGTGCCTGTGTGAGTGTAAGTATAAAGTATGTGTATAAGTGTGCAAGCATGAAATGGGTGTATGTGCTGTGGTGAGTATGTATGTGTATGTAAATCTGTGTGTGGAGACAGAACCTTACTCTGTGACCAATTAGCCACAGAGTAGGGTATGGTGAAGCATCGGTGTGTAAAAATGGACCCATATTCTGTGGTCAAAAAACCACACGGTATGGTGAACCATAGAATCGAATTGTACTAGGTGAAACCAGATTATTATTTTTTTGTCTTTTTTCTGTCTTGGTGCCTGGATAGCCCTTCTGAATTATGCTTTGTTTCGATATAACAATGTTTGAAACTGATATTTATTTTGTTGTGAAACTTTTTGAAAATTTTGAACTTCTGTTGCTCTGTAAACAGTGTATGTAAAAGTTTTGTCTTTTCCTTAGACTTGTTCTAGTTTTGTTAAAAACAATGTTTGCGTAGATTCTTCTCTTCTATTCTATCAATTTATCTGATGAAATTAGTTTAGTTAAACCAATGTGTTACTACATTTTCTTTTATTTTCTAACCAAAGAAGTTTAAAAAAGGGTAGGCAAAATAAGCCACGGCTCGTGACACCTTTTTGTTCCCCATCTCTGCTTCTCCCTCAATCAGGGCATTCTATCATACCCCTGGAGGAGGTGTTGGCCACTGCAACTGATTCTCTGATCTCTCAGAAGGCGGACGTGGTATCAGGAGCGCTTGATTCGAGTCAGGGCGAGGGCGTGGCAGCTGCCACAACAGTGGGGGTGGCTCTGTCATGCAGACAGCTGGTGGTACGGCGTGGCCTGACTCTTGTGGTCATGCTCCTCGTCCTCGCTGCCGGCATCTTTGTCAGTGAGCTGGTCACTCGGTTGCTTCAGTGAGGGACCACACAGCGACACATTGCTGATGTTCCAACAGACAGTTGTTCACAGGAAGGCATGAGCGTCGGGCTTGGCACAGACATGCGCAGAGCAAGTTCTGTCAGGGAACTCAGTGCAGTTGTTGGCGGCTGACCATTGAGCCGCCTCAGCTCCACGTTCACATCCACTCACACACTCATTTCATGCTCAGACCGCTCTATTTAACTGGACATTTGCACTACTCATCCCTGCTTGCTTTTGCTGCTGCTCATGCTGATTAGGGGTGGGACGATATGGGTACCTCACGATACGATATATATCACGATATTAGGCCCACGATAACAATATATATCACGATATTCGACGATATTCGATATATTGCGATATCACGATATATTGCATGAAATTTCACCAACGATATATCACGATATCTGAAAATATCGATATATTGCGATATCACGATATATTGCATGAAATTTCACCAACGATATATCACGATAGTCCTTGTATTCAATTCATAAACACATAAAATAGCACCAAACAGTTCAAAATCATCATTACACAAATACAGAGTAGGAAAACAACGTATCACAAACTTTAAAAAAAAATAAAAAAATAAACTTTTTTTTTTTTATATCGATATTTCTCAGCAGTATATAGATTAGTTATCGCGGGAGAAAGTATCGCGATATATCGCGATATCGATATATCGTCCCACCCCTAATGCTGATGCTGCTGCTCTCACCACTACTGTCTTGCAAAACAAAACAAAAAAAGCTGCTCACCCTCCACCACCCCAGCTACCACCTGTCATTTTGGATCTGCTGTGTATATACGGGGGATTCGGTGTCCCTATGGTTGGAGATGCGCTTTATCAGAGTACCTAAAAGCAGATCCAACTAGAAAAAGTGCTCCTCGGAGCACAGGTCTCCGCCAGGTCAGGCAGGTTATTGTGGCCTCCTGGTGGCGCTATAGTAGGCGCTATAGTAGGCCAATGTGAAAAGGGTGCCATTTATTCTTAGGCCTTTCACGGCAATCGGACACGGCATTCGTGATTTGAGGAATTTTGTGCCAAAAATGTGTTTTGCTAAAGTAGACCTGCTGACTTCATGGTGTAACAAGTTCACCTCTATGTCACAATGACGTCACTAAGGCTCATTTCATTTCATGACATTACTGAACTCACTTTAAAGTCTATCTATCAAATTTGATAGATAGAGTTACACAGTGTGTCAATCATTGATAGCTCGTTTTACTTGTACAATTCACGGTGCATTTGAATGTCTCAAACCTCTGACTGACGTGCTGTTGAATGAAGAACAGAATGAACGTGATAACACAAAGCTGTCTCCTCATCATAATGGTGCACATTAAAGGTAAGACTATTCCCATTTACAGAGCATATTAGATCATTATAGCCTATAGAGGGTTTTGAAAATATGAAAAACAACAAAATGTGGAATATAATTATGATTGTCATAGAGATGACACTAACATTCTCAAAAATATGATATATATAAAAATATAACATTTACTATAGATTACAACATACTACTAAAGAAAATGGAGAGGTATGGTATCAGAGGAGTCGCCCATGCATGGCTAAAAAGCTACCTAAATGACAGACAACAATTTGTTCACATGAACAATGTTGACTCAGAATTGCTAAAAACTACACATGGAGTGCCGCAGGGTTCAACTTCTGTTGCTCTGTTGCTCTGTAAACAGTGTATGTAAAAGTTTTGTCTTTTCCTTAGACTTGTTCTAGTTTTGTTAAAAACAATGTTTGCGTAGATTCTTCTCTTCTATTCTATCAATTTATCTGATGAAATTAGTTTAGTTAAACCAATGTGTTACTACATTTTCTTTTATTTTCTAACCAAAGAAGTTTCAAAAAGGGTAGGCAAAATAAGCCACGGCTCGTGACACCTTTTTGTTCCCCATCTCTGCTTCTCCCTCAATCAGGGCATTCTATCATACCCCTGGAGGAGGTGTTGGCCACTGCAACTGATTCTCTGATCTCTCAGAAGGCGGACGTGGTATCAGGAGCGCTTGATTCGAGTCAGGGCGAGGGCGTGGCAGCTGCCACAACAGTGGGGGTGGCTCTGTCATGCAGACAGCTGGTGGTACGGCGTGGCCTGACTCTTGTGGTCATGCTCCTCGTCCTCGCTGCCGGCATCTTTGTCAGTGAGCTGGTCACTCGGTTGCTTCAGTGAGGGACCACACAGCGACACATTGCTGATGTTCCAACAGACAGTTGTTCACAGGAAGGCATGAGCGTCGGGCTTGGCACAGACATGCGCAGAGCAAGTTCTGTCAGGGAACTCAGTGCAGTTGTTGGCGGCTGACCATTGAGCCGCCTCAGCTCCACGTTCACATCCACTCACACACTCATTTCATGCTCAGACCGCTCTATTTAACTGGACATTTGCACTACTCATCCCTGCTTGCTTTTGCTGCTGCTCATGCTGATTAGGGGTGGGACGATATGGGTACCTCACGATACGATATATATCACGATATTAGGCCCACGATAACAATATATATCACGATATTCGACGATATTCGATATATTGCGATATCACGATATATTGCATGAAATTTCACCAACGATATATCACGATATCTGAAAATATCGATATATTGCGATATCACGATATATTGCATGAAATTTCACCAACGATATATCACGATAGTCCTTGTATTCAATTCATAAACACATAAAATAGCACCAAACAGTTCAAAATCATCATTACACAAATACAGAGTAGGAAAACAACGTATCACAAACTTTAAAAAAAAATAAAAAAATAAACTTTTTTTTTTTTTTTTTTTTATATATATCGATATTTCTCAGCAGTATATAGATTAGTTATCGCGGGAGAAAGTATCGCGATATATCGCGATATCGATATATCGTCCCACCCCTAATGCTGATGCTGCTGCTCTCACCACTACTGTCTTGCAAAACAAAACAAAAAAAGCTGCTCACCCTCCACCACCCCAGCTACCACCTGTCATTTTGGATCTGCTGTGTATATACGGGGGATTCGGTGTCCCTATGGTTGGAGATGCGCTTTATCAGAGTACCTAAAAGCAGATCCAACTAGAAAAAGTGCTCCTCGGAGCACAGGTCTCCGCCAGGTCAGGCAGGTTATTGTGGCCTCCTGGTGGCGCTATAGTAGGCGCTATAGTAGGCCAATGTGAAAAGGGTGCCATTTATTCTTAGGCCTTTCACGGCAATCGGACACGGCATTCGTGATTTGAGGAATTTTGTGCCAAAAATGTGTTTTGCTAAAGTAGACCTGCTGACTTCATGGTGTAACAAGTTCACCTCTATGTCACAATGACGTCACTAAGGCTCATTTCATTTCATGACATTACTGAACTCACTTTAAAGTCTATCTATCAAATTTGATAGATAGAGTTACACAGTGTGTCAATCATTGATAGCTCGTTTTACTTGTACAATTCACGGTGCATTTGAATGTCTCAAACCTCTGACTGACGTGCTGTTGAATGAAGAACAGAATGAACGTGATAACACAAAGCTGTCTCCTCATCATAATGGTGCACATTAAAGGTAAGACTATTCCCATTTACAGAGCATATTAGATCATTATAGCCTATAGAGGGTTTTGAAAATATGAAAAACAACAAAATGTGGAATATAATTATGATTGTCATAGAGATGACACTAACATTCTCAAAAATATGATATATATAAAAATATAACATTTACTATAGATTACAACATACTACTAAAGAAAATGGAGAGGTATGGTATCAGAGGAGTCGCCCATGCATGGCTAAAAAGCTACCTAAATGACAGACAACAATTTGTTCACATGAACAATGTTGACTCAGAATTGCTAAAAACTACACATGGAGTGCCGCAGGGTTCAGTATTGGGCCCCAAACTATTCATCATGTACATCAATGATATATGCAAAGCATTGCCACTGCTCAAGTGCGTCCTATTTGCTGATGACACCAGTCTACATAGCTCCGGGAAAGATCCCTGGCAGCTCTTGCAGACAGTGGAAAAGGAACTAGAGATCCTTAAGAAGTGGTTTGATGTCAACAAATTATCTTTGAACTTAACCAAAACCAAGTATATCATCTTCTCCAACAGAAAAATTTACACACAAGTCAAATTATCAATCAATAACGTTGAAATTGAAAGGGTATATGAGCATACATTTTTGGGAATCACAACAGATAATCGACTCAGTTGGAAACAGCAGATAAACAACACTAAAACAAAAATATCAAAATCAATTGCAATATTATATAAAATGAAACACTTAGTAAATAATAATTCACTTTACATACTGTATTGCTCCCTCATACTTCCATACCTAACCTACTGTGTGGAGGTATGGGGGAACACATACAAAACAAACACCAAACCAATCTACATGCTACAAAAGAAAGCAATAAGAATTGTAACTCAAAGTGACTACCTTGCACCCACCAACCCACTCTTCATCAGTACAAAAACTCTCAAACTAGAAGATCTAGTGGATCTAAATACAGCTGTAATCATGCACAAGGCACATAATAAAATACTTCCACCCTGCATGCAGGAGCTGTTCGAGGCTAGGGAGTCCCAGTATTCACTCAGGGGGGCGTGTATATTTAAAACAAGAAGTGCAAGGACCAACACAAAAGGCAGGTGTATATCGGTAAAGGGGGTTACTTTATGGAATAACTTAGATAAAGAACTAAAAATGTGCAAAACAGTCACCACATTTAAAAGGATGTTCAAAAACAAGGTATTAAACAAGTATAAAACAGTACTATGATAAAGCATTCCAACTAACATTCAACAATAATTAAAAAAATCAATGTACAGCAGACAAAGCTGACTTGTAAAATCATGCTTCTCTTTGGACATAGTGACGTGCCTGTGTGAGTGTAAGTATAAAGTATGTGTATAAGTGTGCAAGCATGAAATGGGTGTATGTGCTGTGGTGAGTATGTATGTGTATGTAAATCTGTGTGTGGAGACAGAACCTTACTCTGTGACCAATTAGCCACAGAGTAGGGTATGGTGAAGCATCGGTGTGTAAAAATGGACCCATATTCTGTGGTCAAAAAACCACACGGTATGGTGAACCATAGAATTGAATTGTACTAGGTGAAACCAGATTATTATTTTTTTGTCTTTTTTCTGTCTTGGTGCCTGGATAGCCCTTCTGAATTATGCTTTGTTTCGATATAACAATGTTTGAAACTGATATTTATTTTGTTGTGAAACTTTTTGAAAATTTTGAACTTCTGTTGCTCTGTAAACAGTGTATGTAAAAGTTTTGTCTTTTCCTTAGACTTGTTCTAGTTTTGTTAAAAACAATGTTTGCGTAGATTCTTCTCTTCTATTCTATCAATTTATCTGATGAAATTAGTTTAGTTAAACCAATGTGTTACTACATTTTCTTTTATTTTCTAACCAAAGAAGTTTCAAAAAGGGTAGGCAAAATAAGCCACGGCTTCAGCCTACACCTTTTCGGTGCCACTTGTATAAGTGGACTCTAATGTATGTTTGTATTTTGTTGTTTGTTTTTTAAATGGACCGAAATAAAGATGTACTACTAACAGTAAGGAAACTGAAGTTCTTTCTTTTTATCTGAAGCTTGCCCCGGCCTAATTTCTCACCGTACAATCACTGGAGCCATTAACCCTTTCAGACCGGGTGGTGTCCATACTGTATGTGTGTGTCCATACTGTATGTGTGTGTCCATACTATGTGTGTGTCCATACTATGTGTGTGTCCATACTGTATGTGTGTGTCCATACTATGTGTGTGTCCATACTGTATGTGTGTGTCCATACTGTATGTGTGTGTCCATACTGTATGTGTGTGTCCATACTGTATGTGTGTCCATACTGTATGTGTTCATTGAAGGAGGTTTACATGTGTTTGCTGCTGCTATGAATGTCATCCCGTCATGTAGAGAATGTTGTGAATATCATGGAAAAGTGGAGATATTTGACTAAATACACGTTTACTGTCCGAACTTTGAGTGAAAACATCTGACGCAAAGTCGTGCAATTAGTTGGAGTTTTTTTTACTGTGTGGTTCTGTAATGTAAAGTCAATGAGAAAACTCAGATTTATGACTTCTTCACTGTGAAATAAATAGTTGTCTTTCTTGTGTTGTATATTAGCCTTTCAGGGGCTGTTGTTTTGTTAAATCAATGAATAGGAATAACAAAATGATAACATAATGTTTTACTATATAGAAATGATGTGCCCCCTCGCCATTTTCAACTGCCCCCTCAGTCACTTCATCCTGGCACCAGGCCTGGGGGGGGGGGGGTGTGTGTGTGTGTGTGTGTGTGTGTGTGTGTGTGTGTGTGTGTGTGTGTGTGTGTGTGTGTGTGTGTGTGTGTGTGTGTGTGTGTGTGTGTGTGTGTGTGTGTGTGTGTGTGTGTGTGTGTGTGTGTGTGTGTGTGTGTGTGTGTGTGTGTGTGTGTGTGTGTGTACTTTTTATTTCCACTCCACTACATCTCAGAGGCAAATAGTGTACTTTTACTCCACTACAATTATTTGAAAACTTTAGTTACTTTGTAGATTTTGATTATTATTACAAAACATTGTGAGCTTGTAGATCGGATATTTTCTAATGATTTTTAAGACATTTTATACATTTGTATAACTTGTGAAATGGGACATTCTGCACAATGAGTACTTTCTACTTTTCATACTTTAAGTACATTTTTATACCAATAGTTTTGTACTTTTACTCAAGTAAATTTAGAATTCCGGACTTTTACTTGTAACAGAGTATTTTTACATTGCAGTATTGATACTTTTACTTACGCATTCATTCTATTAACATAATGATAAATAATGTCCTGAGTCATGCCCTCATGGGTGTGTGACCTGAGTTGCACCTGTTTTGGCTGCATGGCAGCAGTGTGGACTTTGACAGCAAATGTTGATTTGGTATTTGTCATAGTCTTGACTCTTTTGTGTAGAATTAGTCATATTTTAGTCATGTGAAATGTTTTAGGATCAGAACATTTTAGTCAACTAAATGTACAGTTGATTTAGTCGACTAAAATGAGCCACACAATCTTCCCAAGATTGTGAAAATCCACCTTATTATCGGCCTTTCTCTGTCCCAGCAACACACTCAGTGGGATCTAGCACCAGTAAACAACACACACTCAGTGGGATCTATAGCACCAGTAAACAACACACTCAGTGGGTATCCCACTGAGTGTGTTGCTGGGACAGAGAAAGGCCGATAATATATATATATATATGTGTGTATATATATATATATATATATATATATATATATATATATATATATATATATGTGTGTGTGTATGTATTACACCACTATTGCTATATGATGACCCCCAGGGCAAGGTGGTGTGGTCCTTCTTTTAGGACAACGGTGTGTATTTCTTTTGTTAAGGGGATCTAAGGGTTTGACTCCTGCTTTAATGTGAATTCCTTCTTGTTAAATTCAGGGGAAACACATACCTATTCTTTCCAGTATAAGAAGGTTAACTCTGTACGGGGGGAGTTATGTTTTGGGAGGATGAGGTGAGCAGAGAGGTACAGAGGACCCAGGAGAAAGCCTTGTTAGGCTAACATGCTACTTGCTTCATGATTTTATAAATAAACTTGCAAATTACATCCACATTCCTGTATGGACAGTATCATGTTTGCCATAATAAGAACAATGTTGAACCAGGTGCCCTCTTACAACCTGACCTCTGGACTGAGCTTAAGGAGCTGAGAGACATGGTGGTGGTACAGCAAGAGAAGATCAGGAACATGGAGGCCAAGGTGGCGGCCAGCGAGGAAGAATCCAAGAAGCTGACGATCACAGTGGAAGGTGAGGATGGACTAAAGCTACCTTGAAGAAGTTGTAAAGGTACAGGCTGAAAAGTGTTGAAAATGTTTTATAGTTTAACTTGTGTTTCTCTGTGATATTTTTCAGTCATGGCTGCCAAACAGACTGCTAGCGAGACCCAGGTCAAACAGCTCCAGACCAGACTCAGTACCAGTGATGGCCAGATCCAAGACTTGAAGGAAGGAAGTGAAGGTAATTTGAACAGCAGATGTTCAGTGAATGCAGGTAGGAGAGGACAGACTTGAAAAACAACTTACTTTGGTAAATAACAGAGAATAGATGCTGTTTAGATGTAATTCACTGTATTTGTTGATGCATTTTAAATGAAACAGCAGGAGTATTTCTGATGGATTAGACTTAATGCTAAGGTTGTGATTTCAGCCCACCATGCTCAGCTGTCCACCGTAGTAACCAGGCTGACTTCTGCTGAGGGTCAAGTTCAGGAACTGTTGAGTAAGTATGTTTAATACATATTAGGATTATAGATTCAGGAGGATTGTATTAAAAATAATCATTGTGTGATAGGAACTTCTTTTTACATGAACCACTTGAACCCTAGCATCCCTTTTCTGAGGGGAACAGTGAAGTATCGTTTCAAACATAAGTACGGTGTTTCATATTTTCAGATACCACAACAGAAAATAGCAGATCTACAAGCTCTCAATGCCTCGTGCTGCCAGGTGTTGAGGGCTTGCAGATCGGCTATTTTTGTTAAAGAGGTTTTGTGTAGGGGGGGAAGTATTGCGTGGCAGTGGTGTAAAGTAACTAAGTACATTTACTGAAATACTGTACTTAAGTACACTTTTGAGGATTTTTTATTTTACTGGAGTATTTCCCATTTTCAATACTTTTCACTTAAAAAAAAGTAACAAAAAAGATCTACAAGCTCAAAACCCGGCGCATTGCAACATGTTTTGATATTGTAGATCTGCTTTTATTTTGTTGGTATTTTTTTATTTGAATTGTGGAAAGTAACAGTTTTAGACATAATGATGTTTCCACCTGACAACATCATTATATAATATCCTGCTCTGTATTTGACACTGCAGTAATATAGCAACTGTTTAGTTTTAATACAAAAGACTTGAATGCCAAAATGTTATATTTTCTGTCCAGATCTTATCTTAGTCTAAAGTCTCTCCATCTTCTGAAATGTGTGCAGACAGCCTGGCTTTAACTGGAGACTAAATAATTGAACACATTTCTCTCCTCCTAGCATGACTACACTGTATGTCTATCTCTTTAAGAATTGATTTAAAATGTTACTCATCACATTGAGACTCTGGTCTAGCTCTGACATACAGTTCAATTCAGGACCAACACAGCCTCATAACTCTGAGACACATGTAGAATCAAGAAGCTTTTATTTGTCACTAACTACAAGTACAAGCAGAGAAATGGAAGCAAATGGACCCATACGGGTGCATTTGCTTCCATTTGAACCCTCTAAAGCAACGTTCACACTGAGCACTATAACTATAACAATAACTATAACTGTATTGTATTTTTTGTTTAATTGGTGTGAACTCTGCCATTCACTTGACTTAAAAGGGTTTTAAAACTATATTTTTATACTTAAAGTTAAAGTTATAGTTATAGTTATAGTTATAGTTATACAGGGTCCCCACGGTCATGAAATTCCTGGAAATATTTTGAAATTGAAAAAAAAATTATCCAGTACTGGAAAAGTTTGGGAATTGATCAAAGGTCCTGGAATTTATCAAGGGTCCTGGAAAAATATTTGGCTATGCATTGTTTTTGGCTATTGATTTTGTTAATACAAAACATTTTCATAAACATGTATAACATTACACGAAATATGTAACATAAGTAGTTTTTCGCCGAATGGGCTGTGTGATGGCATATATTATTTAAATAAAATAAGTCATACGGATGCCATAATGAGTCTTCCAGTGAGCTATGCCCTAATTTTGAATGACATTGTACTATTCTATATTCTATGCTTTATTTTTGCTACACTGCCTATCTTTGGGCATTCTACATAGGAGTAAGAGACACATTATTGCGCTGAATGATTGTTATATAGGCCTGTAAATTGGGCTAAATATTCTGGAAAAGTTTTGGAAAAGTTTTGGAAATTCATTGCTAAAAATGTGTGGGGACCCTGGTTATAGTTATAGTGTTCAGTGTGAACGGCCCTTTAGAGTCACAGACCTGTAAGGGTCCATTTGGTACCATCTGTACACTCTCAGAGTTACAGACCTGTAAGGGTTCATTTGGTTCCATGTGTACACTCTCAGAGTTACAGACCCGTAAGGGTTCATTTGGTTCCATGTGTACACTCTCAGAGTTACAGACCTGTAAGGGTCCATTTGGTTCCATGTGTACACTCTCAGAGTTACAGACCTGTAAGGGTCCATTTGGTTCCATGTGTACACTCTCAGAGTTACAGACCTGTAAGGGTTCATTTGGTTCCATGTGTACACTCTCAGAGTTACAGACCTGTAAGGGTTCATTTGGTTCCATGTGTACACTCTCAGAGTTACAGACCTGTAAGGGTCCATTTGGTTCCATGTGTACACTCTCAGAGTTACAGACCCGTAAGGGTTCATTTGGTTCCATGTGTACACTCTCAGAGTTACAGACCCGTAAGGGTCCATTTGGTTCCATTTGTACACTCTCAGAGTTACAGACCTGTAAGGGTCCATTTGGTTCCATGTGTACACTCTCAGAGTTACAGACCTGTAAGGGTTCATTTGGTTCCCAACCATCAATCATTTTTGCTGGGGTAGGGTTTTTATCTGTCTCCAATGCTGTTGTTTACATGTGTATTTTAACATTATTATGATTATTATGATTATGATTATGATTACGATTATGATTATTATGATTATTGTTATTATTATTTATTTGTCTAGATACATTTGATTGGCTCAACCACATGAACCTATAGTGTCTTCAAACATTCAGAAAACACAGTGCATTGTGTTGTGACTCGTTGTGAGCTTGTATCTACTTTGTTCGGTGAAGAGATTTGGTATTGAGGGATAAGAGGAGCAGAGTATAATACAGTAGGGTTAATAGTATCGTATTATGCTTTTATAATATTATAAACAATATAACAATGCTCCTGTGTTGACAGACAAACCAAAGGTGGCCTTCTCTGTTGGTTTGAGTCATGATGGAACAGTTGGACCATTTAGTTCTCTCACCACTGTGATCTACAAGAACGTTCACACTAACATCGGCAACGCATACAATCCATCTACAGGTAGGTGGAGATTACATTATTTCATAATTAATTAACTTTACACACTGGGGAAGGGGGGGTTCCAGGGGGTCTCCAACAAAATGTGTTAATATAATGTCACAACCATTTTAACCATTTATCCATATTTTATATGTTGTCTATTGAAAAAAATAGCAGATATACAAGCTTGTACATCTGCTATTTTTGAACATTTTGTAAAACCTTTTTAATTGTTTTTAAACACAAATCTTCTCTTTTGGGGGTCCCTGGCACAAACATTTTTCAGATGGGGGTCCACAACCAAGTACATATTAATGTAGGGGTCCTTGACTTGAACAAGTGTGAGAACCAGTGCTTTAAAGAGCTCCCATAATGTTCATATTCAGCCTCTCAATAAACTCATATTAAAACTTAAACACCGTTGTCAGTGTCTGTTTTATGTGTTTCTGATTATTTTTAATATAATACATCTAGAAGACCAAAGATGATGTGTTTTATCCATATATGGAACATGCAGTATCATGAGAAAAATACATTCATGTGCATCACAGAATATTAATATGTGATTCATTGAAGGATCATAACGTTGACTCATTCAGTTTATTCATTTATTTATGTTTTTTGAAGTGAGGTAAGACAGGATCAATCACTCTTGATTGGAACAGTACCTTCCAGTACAAATCACCCGTCCGTGCGTGTGTGTGTCCCTCTGAGAACACCTAACATTGGTCAAGCAAAGGCGCAGAAGGCCAAAGCTAAGAAAGCATACTCATCTACAACAGTAACACAGAAGAGGACTATAGAGTTGAATTGATCCCACAACAAGGCCGAAGTCTTAATACTGTAACAATTGGCCACCTTGATCAAATACATTAAGTAGCACTAGAGAAAACTGACATAGATCAAACACACCAATCAACTGCTGAAACTGTTCAAGACAATGAAGATGAAGAAGACAGACAAGCATTTGAACAAACCAGTCAATTACGAGGACTCCCATATGACACATTGCTTCAAGAAGATTTTTTTTTAGATGCAGACACTACATATTCAGTCGCCCCTGCAGAACACCAAAAACCACGCGCATTCTACCAAGACGACCCGTTCTACCAAGACGACCCGTGCTATTTTGTCTGCTGGCGGAGACTTGTGCTCCGAGGAGCACATTTTCTAGTTTATTTTATTGTTATTTTGGGGTGAGGGGACACTTTGAAGATAAAAATAAAAAATATTTATATTAATAAAAACTTTTTTTTTAAAGTGATATTTAGGCCTACATAAATATGTTCTGGAAACAGTGCTGCCCTAAATGCAGTATTATTGCCATTAGGGGGCACTAGACTTCAACTAAAGAGGGACTGCTGTCTTTGCCTCTAAACCAGGGGTCTTCAACGTTTTTCAGGCCAAGGAGAGAGAGAGATGAAGCAGGGACCCCAACTACATTTATTACAATTGTGTTGCAGATTAAACTTTGTCATAGATTTCATAGATAGCTTCATTGACTATAATCAGTGTTGTTTAAATTCAGTTTTTATTGTTAATTTCAGACATTTAACCACTTAAACGTTCAATACTTAGTACTTGGTCTGCTCCTTTCCCCCCCCCATATCAAACCTCTTTGCTGAAAATAGCAGATCTACTCGCAGTGCGAGGTGTTGTGAGCTTGTAGATCTGCTGTTTTCGGCTAACGTTCCCCTCAGAAAATGAATTCTAGGGTTCAAGTGGTTAATGTGAAAAAAAAGGTTCCAATCTCACAAGACTTGGCGGCTCCCCTGTAGTAACTCTGAGGATCCTCTAGGGGTCCCGGACCGCTGGTTGAAGACCCCTGCTCTAAACTCATGAACATTAAAATAATCCCTTGCTTGTCCTGCTGCTTGAGGCCATTTTTATATATGAAGTTATAATATGACTTATTAGTATTTTATTGTACATTTCATACTCCTTGTGTCTGACTAAAGTGGTGCTAAAGCACTATAAGTGGTTCTTTGGCTCATAATCATATAGAAGAACCTCTTTTGGTGCTACAGTATAGCACCTATTTTATAGGTTTATCAACCTCCTGGACCCACCAGGGGACCAAATGGACCCTTGGGTCTGTAACTCTGAGAGTGTACAAATGGAACCATGTTTTATCTCTGGGACGGCAATCTACTGGAAAATCTTCAGTGTTCATTTACACTCTCAGAGTTACAGACCTGTAAGGGTCCATTTGGTTCCTGACTATAAACCAGTACTGGGACCCCCAGTACTCCATGTTGAGAACCGGTGCTCTAAAAGAGCCATGCAGGGTCTTAACAGTGTGTGTTTGTGCGTGTGTGTGTGTGTGTGTGTGTGTGTGTGTGTGTGTGTGTGTGTGTGTGTGTGTCGTGTACCAGTCACAGTTGATGTCACCATGAAGTCGGAACACAAACGATACATTTCCGTCTATGAACCTACTGTAAGCTATTACAGCCGAGTTGGGCGAGTCATGGTCACTTAAGACACAAGACTCATTACGTGGCACTGTCTATGTGCAAGTCCAAGAATGTCATGCATCCACAAATACATGGCCAAATGGCATTTATTTGAGACACAGGGACATCTCTTCAGGAAGGTACAGAGCACAGAGATGACATCAGAGAATGAACAAGAACCCTTATCGGAAACTGTGGGCATAAAATATCCTCCTGAAGATGACCAACTACACAGGATGGTCTCATACATTCACTCCTCGAAAAAATACCCACCTGTTTTACCTGACAATGTCCTATCTGTCAAAAATGAAGAATGTCCACGAAAGCTTATTCCGCTAGAAACTGTGTGCTCTGCTTGTCCAGGAAACATAGTTCTTGGCCCACCAGTTATCATCACAAAACAAGCACAGATTGTGTCTTTGACAGCTGTTCTGAAAGGTAAGCTAAAATGTTTTGGTCATTTGTTTTTCAGCCTCACATCTCCCCACCCCCAAAAAATAGACTGACCCCCTACTCCTCTCCTCTCAGGTGTCCACACCCACTGCAAAGAATGTAGCAACTGTGGGATGCTTTACAGATACCAGGAGTATCAGGATGGCTTGCATAACTTTGATGACGGTGTCATTTTGACCTTAAATCTTTGCATCTTCCTACGGAACTCACTCCAGGTGTGTCTGTGTGTCTGTCTGTCCTTCATCTTATCGTACAAATATACTGTCTCAATCATGACTATTAAGTTTTATTTGAATATTGACACACAGTGATTGCATATGTAATTGAACCCTTTTTTGCAGTACAGGCAGTTTTTGTTATATTTATTTAATGTATGTTTCTCACAATGAAGGTAAAAATCTATGTCTTTTGCGGACATTGTGTCATTGCGCAATAAATGCTTTATTTGACCTATTATCTTTTATAGGCTCACACAGCTGTTGGGCGAGTGTTTGATGCCATTGAAGACACTGTGAAAACTGTTTTGCCAAGCAGGGATCGGCTTCTTCATGGGTATTTGCATTTTGAAGCTCTCACGGCACATGAATACAAATATAGTTGTGTGAACTGTGGAAACTTCCCACCTGTAGTGGTGATGGATCTCCACAAGAAGGGGGTGTTCAGCATGCCATGTAAGTGTCTTGATCTAAGTGTAATTTAAACATTTTATTGAGACTAACCCAGATATTAATGACACCGTCTTGTGACTGTCTATCCTTAAGTCAGTGATCTTGAGCCAGTCCCTGAGGACTTCACAGGGGAGGTGAACTGTGAAGACTTCTGGGATTCCGTGTCCATGGACCTGATTGGCAGAGGGCTTACGTCAAGTAAGTGTAATTCTATATCTTGTTGGTTTAGATGTCTCTGATTCACTAGAAGCCTCTGAATTAGAAAGGAAACAAACAAATGCAGCAACAAAAGCATGTTCTTTATATACATCACATATTTAACTATGTAAATTAATGACACCAATAAAATAATTAACTTGGCAAATTGTTTTCAACGTTTCATTCTGACAGGTAACAGGAAGAATCCTTTCACTGTCCACCCCAGTTATCAGTTTTGGGCACCTTGGATAGGGCGAGGCACTAGAAGATCCAACACAGTGCTAAATACTGAATTTCGGAAAGCACAAGGTCCAAGACACACATCAGAGGCAGATGACATCGGTGTCACCGAAGACCGACTCATCAATGAATTGATGACTTTGAAGGTATGACTGACTTTGCGTACCCCTTTCTTTTTTCTTCCTTTACACAAAGGACTTGCATGTAGCTATTCTTCTGCTATAGCCCTCTAAAGAGCAGGACAGCATTTTGGAAGTATGGGAGCAAAGTGGCTTTTCAGGCAGCTAAATACATTGAAGTCACAGCAATAAGCTTACATTTTAAATTGGGGGGTAATGTCTATTTATTCGTTTAACCTACACAGGTGGATGCAGTGCGTAAGCTCTGCAATGAATGTGGTGTTGACTCGAACTCAAAAACTTCAAAGATGGATCTCATTTTGCGCCTCAGGACTGAAATGCAAAACAGACAGGCCTATGACAGAGTGTTTGAGAAGATCTGGGGAGCATCAGGTGAAAGCTTTGCATTTTTTGGGGCGTGTTATTTTTACGGTATCACTGGTCATTGCTGATATTGTTTAATTCATACTTCATACTCCTAATTGTTTAAATCTTTTCTATCCTTCAAGGTGGTTTGGCTGCCATCATGTGTCCCTGCGGTGTACAGTATAAAGTTCAACATTAGAGCAGAGGGCCCTAGAGACTTCGCTGATCTGCTGCTCTCGTGGAAACATCTGCCCAATGTATCAGTATATGACTTCGCAAGAGGTCTTGCAAACCACACCAATGTGAGAGAGGCAGCTTCAGAACATCTTCCATTCCAGCCGCATGAAGGCCGTCTTGCTCCTCCAACAGATGAAAACATCAAGGCCGCTAAGGACAAGAAGCTGAAGATCCACCTTCCATGGCTTTTGGAGCCAAACGCTGACCATGATGAAGATGACAGCCATCCAATCACTAAGTCCTCTAAACATTATGTGTTATGCGACAAGCTACATGAAAGTAATAGTAATAGTAAAAGACATTCTTAGGAGGATTGAGCTTGTTCCAGAGCTAGCAGGTCAGCTCAACAGCCAAGTGGCAGAACAGTTCTTCTCAGAGATACGGAAGAACAATTACTTCATGAACAATATGGCACCTTCGGCTCACATATTTCTGGTGTGAAACATCATTCACCACTATAATGGGAAAAAAGAGCGAGAAACCATTGCGAAGCTGGAAAAAAAAGGGCTCAATGTCAGCATTACGCTGGACACACTTGGGAGGGTGGTAGCAGGTAACATGTTTAACAGTAGTTTTAAAATGTATCACCATGCAATTCAGGATGTATTTGATATCTGTTTTCTATCATTAGCTCAACAGACCTCACCGGTATGGAATCGGATCACTGCCAATACTCCTAACTTCAAATAAAGGTTTCAGAACCTTGAAAACCTTTTTTGCAAGACTGAAAACTCGTTTCGAATCTCTGAAAAAAGTGTTGAATCTCTGAAAAAAGTGTTGAATCTCTGAAAAAAGTGTTGATAGGCCGAAAAAAAAATTCAAAACTCTGAACAAATATTTTACAGTGTTTCGCCAACACATTTTCAGAGTTTCAAATTTGTCACAAACACACTTTCAGAATATGCATTTTGGCACTGTTCTCCCTGGGTATTATTTTGTTTTACATGTGTGAAACCTTGTAAACTCCTGACTTAAAATAAAGGGTTCAAAAGGCTTGAAAATAATTTCAAGACTGAGAACTGGTTTTGAATCTTTGAAAAAAGTGTTGATAGGCTGAAAGTGTTTCTCAAATCCTTGCAAACACATTTTACAGTGTTTCGTCAACACCTTTTCAGAGTTTCAAATTGGTCACAAACACACTTTCAGAATATGCATTTTGGCACTGTTCTCCTTGGGTATTATTTTGTTTTCCATGTTAGAAACCTTTTAAATGGGAATCGTTTTTGAAACTAGCAACTTTATTGTTGAAAGACTGAAAAAAAAATCAATGGTTAAACTTTATTTTGAAACTGTGATTTAGCGTCACACACACAGCAGCACATTCTCCTCAAATCTCTGAACACACACACACACACACACGCGCGCGCGCACGCACACACACACAGCAGCAGCGGCGGCAGAGGCATGCCATAAGTGTTGAAACTCTGAAACTGCTACTCGAAACCTCGCAGGGAGGCGGGGGGGAGCGGAGGCGGGACCAGAGGCGGGGCCGTTTGAAGTCCATTCCATTCGCTCCAAATGACACACTTCAGTTTTATTCATGGTTTACACAGGAAATAATGAACTGATTACAATAATGTAAATTCTCTCAAATCAGTAACAGGTAGGTGATACATATGCCCATCAAATATGGTTTTATTGAAAGGCAATCCAGGTACCAACATTCGGGGAATATTTGACGGCTTGGAGCGCCTCAGTGCGGCTGCAGAGTTCATCTTGGAATTTGTCATTACAATTTTACTGTAATCCACATTCCTAAACCCCCCCACTCCTACACCCCCCCCCCCCAAAGGGACCCCCCCCGAACCCCCCCCCCCCCCCTGGCCCAAGGGGTCACTCATAATAATTCTATATCAGCATATTTTGTGCATTCAAACAGAACAGTTGAGATTTCATTTGGCCAGATCTCTGGCAATTGTACTTGAATTCTTATAATTTTAATGTTTATATGGTCTTTCAAGTTTATATTTTCATTTGGTATCAGTCATGAATTTATTAGAATGTATTAGAATTCATTTTCTCTATTGATATCAAGCCGGATTTTTCCACGTGCGCAAGTGCATGCTGTAACATAATAATACACAACGTGTACTGTACATATATATAGCCCACTAGGCTAACATTTTTGGGGGTTTTAGCTATGGACCCGTGACCTGGTGTGGTGGCCTGGCATTGACAGAGACATCAAGGCCTTAGTGAGGGACTGTACAGCTTGCCTTCTCAGTGGAAAAACCGGCCCACCCGCCCCGCCGCCGCTGCAACCGCTGCATTGGCCTGACAAGCCCTGGGAGCACCTCCAGCTCTACATCTGCGGGGAGCTTCATGCAGTCCCACACCACCAGCGTTTCATGGTGGTGGTGTACGACCTTCATTCCAAGTGGCCTGAGGTGCTCTCCACGGGGACTGTTACCACCCGCGTGGTGACTGAGTTCCTGGACTTGCTCTTCTCCCGCTGGGGGCACCCTACGGCCATCACGACGGATAATGGCCCCCAGTTTATCTCTGCGGAGTTTGCTGCCTTCCTGGAGGACAAGGGCATAAAGCACGTCCGTACATCATTCTACCACCCTGAGGCCAACGGGGGGGTGGAAAGATTTAACCAGACACTGAAGAATGGCATCAGAGCTCACCTGGCAGATGGCTTCTCCTTCTCTACAGCTCTTCGCCGCACGCTTCTGCACTACAGAGCCTCACAGCATTCCACTACCGGTTGCTCCCCAGCATTCCTCATGTTGGGACGGGAGCTGCAGCTGCCTTTGGATCGACTGAGGGCTTCCGTGATGGTGCCACCTTCAGCTCGAGGGCGCAACAGAGTCCGCCACCGGCAGCGTCAGATGAAGCAGCGTTTCGACAGGACACGGAGGGTGAAGACTCCATCGTTCGCGGCCCTGGACTGGGTCCGCGTCCGCCGCCCTCACAGGGGCCACAAGCTGCAGTCTTTCTGGTCCACGCCTATGCAGATAACCGACCAGCTGGGGCCTGCCACTTTCCGCCTGTCCGATGGGTCACGCTGGCATGCCAGGCGCATTCGGCGAGTGCCACCACCTGCTGTCGTGGGGCCGGAGGCTGCCATGCCTGTTACACCGCCTGCTGCCGCAGGTATGTGGGCTAATACTGACTTTGAGTTTACAGCAGGTGATATGGACTTGCCCCCGGTGCGCCCTGTGGCACCTGATGACCACCCGGTGGTGGTGCGCCCTCCGGCACCTAATGACCACCCGGTGGTGCCCGTGGCACGGCCAGTTCGAGACCGGGCTCGACCAGATTACCTCAAGGACTATGTTACCAATTTCTGAATGCATAAGACATTGGGGGGGTGGGGTTGTGTTTCATGGTTTTCTATGGGGGGGGGAAATGTTGTGTATGAGTGTACCGTTGTGTTTACGACACTAGACCGTAAAGTGTGACTGCTCTGTTGTTGTACCGGCTTGTAACGTGCGTTGCCAGCGTACATGTTTGTTACCCAGTAAAGATGGACCTATAAAGCTCACCCTTCTAGTAGCGTGCCTTATTATGTGGATATAACAAGTTGTAGTAATAATAATAATATGGGTAATAATAATAATAATAATAAGGGTAATAATAATAAGGGTAATAATAATGATGATAATAATAATAATAATAATATATATACTTTTTTTTTATTATTCTGAATACAACATTAATGGACTGAACCAGTCTGTCTGTCTGTCTGTCTGTCTGTCTGATATAAATTATTATATTATGAACCATACACTAACCACTTCAGACCTATTTTATACATACGCTATTTGAAAATAGCAGATCTACAAGCTCACAGTAACCGAGCTTGTAGATCTGCTATTTGTTGAACAACGTGTTGCTAATCACCGCGTTGGGAGCTTACATCTGGGGCTGTCATTACTGGACTGATATTATTTATTGGGGGGGGGGGGGGGCAGCTGTAGGCAAGTGGTACATATTGCTGGAGATAGATAGTTAGATAGACAGACGGACAGGCAGACAGACAGACAGACAGACAGACAGACAGACAGACAGATCGATCGATCTACAAGATACATAGATAGATAGATACATATACACAGACAGACAGACAGACCGACAGACAGACCGACCGAATCACACTAACCGATGCGCTTACTTTAATTGTGATATAATAATAATAATTATAATAATCCTACACTTCGCAGATATAAATGATTATATTATGAATCACTAACCAATTCAGACGTATTTTATACATACGCTATTTGAAAATAGCAGATAAGCTCACAATAACAGTTGTTGTGAGCTTGTAGATCTGCTATTTGTTGAACAACATGCTGGAGATAGATAGTTTGATAGATAGATAGATAGATATTTAGATAGATTTATAGATAGACAGACAGACAGACACACCTTTTTTTCGGTTTAATTTTTTTCATTTCTCTTTTCTGAAACCGCTCCATTAGCGGCGCTAAGGTGGAGCTTGGAGCTTGAGGGTCCATAGCTAAAACCCCCAAAAATGTTAGCCTACAGTGGGCTATATATATGTACAGTACACGTTGTGTATTATTATGTTACAGCATGCACTTGCGCACGTGGGAAAATCCGGCTTGATATCAATAGAGAAAATGAATTCTAATACATTCTAATAAATTCATGACTGATACCAAATGAAAATATAAACTTGAAAGACCATATAAACATTAAAATTATAAGAATTCAAGTACAATTGCCAGAGATCTGGCCAAATGAAATCTCAACTGTTCTGTTTGAATGCACAAAATATGCTGATATAGAATTATTATGAGTGACCCCTTGGGCCAGGGGGGGGGGGGGGTTCGGGGGGGGTCCCTTTGGGGGGGGGGGGTGTAGGAGTGGGGGGGTTTAGGAATGTGGATTACAGTAAAATTGTAATGACAAATTCCAAGATGAACTCTGCAGCCGCACTGAGGCGCTCCAAGCCGTCAGATATTCCCCGAATGTTGGTACCTGGATTGCCTTTCAATAAAACCATATTTGATGGGCATATGTATCACCTACCTGTTACTGATTTGAGAGAATTTACATTATTGTAATCAGTTCATTATTTCCTGTGTAAACCATGAATAAAACTGAAGTGTGTCATTTGGAGCGAATGGAATGGACTTCAAACGGCCCCGCCTCTGGTCCCGCCTCCGCTCCCCCCCGCCTCCCTGCGAGGTTTCGAGTAGCAGTTTCAGAGTTTCAACACTTATGGCATGCCTCTGCCGCCGCTGCTGCTGTGTGTGTGTGCGTGCGCGCGCGCGTGTGTGTGTGTGTGTGTGTTCAGAGATTTGAGGAGAATGTGCTGCTGTGTGTGTGACGCTAAATCACAGTTTCAAAATAAAGTTTAACCATTGATTTTTTTTTCAGTCTTTCAACAATAAAGTTGCTAGTTTCAAAAACGATTCCCATTTAAAAGGTTTCTAACATGGAAAACAAAATAATACCCAAGGAGAACAGTGCCAAAATGCATATTCTGAAAGTGTGTTTGTGACCAATTTGAAACTCTGAAAAGGTGTTGACGAAACACTGTAAAATGTGTTTGCAAGGATTTGAGAAACACTTTCAGCCTATCAACACTTTTTTCAAAGATTCAAAACCAGTTCTCAGTCTTGAAATTATTTTCAAGCCTTTTGAACCCTTTATTTTAAGTCAGGAGTTTACAAGGTTTCACACATGTAAAACAAAATAATACCCAGGGAGAACAGTGCCAAAATGCATATTCTGAAAGTGTGTTTGTGACAAATTTGAAACAAATTTGAAACACTGTAAAATATTTGTTCAGAGTTTTGAAAAAAAAATTCGGCCTATCAACACTTTTTTCAGAGATTCAACACTTTTTTCAGAGATTCAACACTTTTTTCAGAGGTTCGAAACGAGTTTTCAGTCTTGCAAAAAAGGTTTTCAAGGTTCTGAAACCTTTATTTGAAGTTAGGAGTATTGGCAGTGATCCGATTCCATACATCAGGGCTGGCTG